>NC_137025.1:28894991-28939991 GCF_032717465.1 Coenobita brevimanus
CATATACATTTTTCTGGTCAGTCACCGCCTGCCGCAACAAAAGAAAGAATGAAAATGTACTCCACATTCAAAGGCCTGACCATCTCTAAATGTAGCGCGCAACGGATGAGCAGGCGTCCGACTGTGGGGAGTGGGCGCGCGGGATCCAGATGCTGTGACGTCACCGCATTTCAAACGCGATGCATCAGGCCATCTCTCTCGGTGGTTCCAGTCCAGAGGTGCCAGTACAGTGAAACACTTAACCTTGGGGGGGGGGGGAATGTGTTTGCGTGAACTGGAGAAGAGTTTACCCAGCCGAGAATACATGAAACAACACACATACACACACACACACACACACACACATGACCACCACATCGCCTCCCTCTCTTTCCTCCTGCACTAATCTCTCGCCTTCATCGGCAAACAGGCCTTCACTTCTTTCCGTCTTCCTTTCCTATTCTCTCCTTCCTTGTCCCTTTGTCCACCCTCCCTGTTTCCTCGTCCGTCCCTATTCCTTTTTTCATTCATTTCCACAAACTTTCTGTTCATCTTTCATATTTTGTTTTCCTTCCCTCCTTCTGTGTGTGTGTGTGTGTTTGTGTGTGTGTGTGTGTGTGTGTGTGTGTGTGTGTGTGGTATTAATATTACTAACCCCATCGTTTTAGTCTATTCTCCTCAATCTGATGACGTCAAACTACTAACTATTATTTATATCTCCAGACTAGCCCATCCTAGTTTGGTCAACTTTCCAACAAACCGAAAATAGACCAAACCAGGATGAGGAATGAATAAAATTATTTTACAAGGCTCACATGCATCCTGCATACAAAACAGAAGAATGAACAATGAAACAGTTGATCAGATATCAAACTAACCAGGCTGCAAGACACCCTCAAGTTTGTCACTCATTATAAAAATAAGGAAACTTCTAACCTACTTTTGAAAAACAACCAGACAAAACAAACATGAGACCTGCAGAAGAGTCATCTTGTGTAGGAATATGCTTGAAAGTAGGGAACTGTGAGTCCCTCCCCTCATCATCCATAGGATATTCAACCACCAAGCTTAGCTGAAGAAAAACACCTCACCTTCAATATGGTACCCCTAAAACACACACGTGACTGCCATAGTACCCATCTGACCTTACAAATGATGGAAGAAATCATACAGGTCATCAGGCGGGCCTAGAAATATGTGAAGTCCTCCTCATCAAGGACATTGCCCCCAGGATGAACCTACAGACAAGAGAACTCTCGAGCATCCCAACATCCCAACGGCCTCCCATCTATACGAAGGTAATAGAGGTAAGCGATAGAGGTAAGCGATTGGGTTTGTAATAGTCATGGCAACCACACACACACACACACACACACACACACGTGAGAGAGAGAGAGAGAGAGAGAGAGAGAGAGAGAGAGAGAGAGAGAGAGAGAGAGAGAGAGAGAGAGAGAGAGAGAAGTGGGGAAGGAAAACAATATGCGATTAATGAACAGAAAGTTTGTGGAAGAAGGAATAGGAACGGACGAGAAAAGCAATAGAATGGACAGAGGGAGAAGGAAGGAGAGACGAGGAAAGGAAACGGATAGAAAGGAGGGAGAGTCAAATTCAGGACTGTTTGCTGAAGAAAGCGAGGTAGAGATTAGTAGCCTACAGCAGGAAGGAGAGGGAGGCGATGAGATGGGGAAAGGGGTCGTGTGTGTGTGTGTGTGTGTGTGTGTGCTACTTCATGTATGTACGTGTGGATGAACTATTGTACAGTTCACCCCAACAATTTTTTTCCCCAAGGTTCAGTGTTTCTCTAGCACCTCTGGACTGGATGTCGCTTCGTAACTGATACCGGCTATCAGTCCGGTCAGCACGATGGCATCTTTCTGACTACCCACTACGACTATTCTCGGCTCAGTAGCGATATATCAAACTTGTGAGTTTCGACATAGATTTCACTAAAAATTTCAAAATCAATAGAGGCCTTCGGCTTGCTGGAAATCCTCTAGAGGTGGCTAGGTTTCAATAAAGATAGGCGTCATCGTAATTAATGGGTTAAATGATCAACAAAAAATTTAATATTCCTTATTTACTTTCATATAAGAATTTATTCTTCTTTAACGCTTTCCTCAATTAAAGTACCTTTATATTTCAGATAATATAATGAGATTGTGGTTGAAACTTTTTCGGAATAAAAAGCAATATGCACAAGAAGTTTTGGCTGCTTCTATTGATTGATGGAGATGATGATGATGATTATTGTTTTATTATGGTTATAATAATAATAATAATAATAATAATAATAATAATAATAATAATTATTATTATTATTATTATTATTATTATTATTATTATTATTATTGGTCATATAAATGTACATTCAAATGAATGGAAGCATTTCGTCTCGAACATAACTGTAAATATATGGAATTAAATCCAGTGTGACGTGATATCATAACTGTACTAGCATACTGTATGATAATTAGAGTAATAATTTACGTCATCCGTAGCTTACACTCTTCATCGCTGTATTATGCCACAGTATCATCTGATGTTACGTTCTTTTCCTATACACCAGAACAGCATCATGTCCTAATAAAGTAACATGTAATTATGCTAAGAACGTAATCCTTTCGGTCAGTTGCCGCACTTCTGACTTTATTTTTCTTTATCTAAAACGTTTTGGTCGGGTTAGGAGAGCTGTTTGTAAGACACACAATTTAGGAAGATAATCCTACACTGAAAAATCGCTGAAGGAATTAATAGGAATAAAAATAGGTTATCAGATTGGTGAGAGGGTTGTGGAGGTGTGTGTATTGTTTACTTTCCTTCTGCTGATCTCACAAGATTGATATCATAATGAAAAACTCTACTAATAAATGGACTCGAAAACACCTGTACGTTTTGTTCTGTTGGTTTTTGGTTCTTTTCCCCTTCGCCACTGTCCTCCCATCACACACTTCTCTCTCTCTTAACTAGGCCAGACAAAAGTTAATTTACCTCCACTCAGTGATTCAACTCAGCCATAGGCCGATGACCCTCCCCTCCCCCACACACTGTAACACTATTTTACTTCAGTATAAATATTCCTAACCTTGTTTATCTCACCCCTTCTCACAATTCCTCCCCCTTCCCGTCAATTTCCTTTCCCCTCATCCCTCATCTCACAGCGCCTCATAGTCCCTTCTTCCCATTCTGCAACTCCATCTCCTAACCCTCCAACTCCTTTTCTGAAATGTTCCTTCGTGTTCAGTCCTAAAGTATTTTCAAGCCCCTTTCCCCTCATACAACCTCCCCTCACCTTTCCTTTCTCCCCAAACCCTATACTCTTCTCCAGTCCCCCCTCCCTCTCTCTCTTTTCCTTTCGCCCCAAACCCTATACTCTTCACCAGAGCATGACGCTGCTCTTCACCAGTCCCCCTTCCCTCCATCTCCTTTCCTTTCGCCTTCCCCTCCTTGATCTCCACATCGCTCTTTCTCTTCTCCGGTGCCCCTGCTCCACTCATACCTAATGCTCCATACAAATCTACCGTCTGGTTCAGCTCCCTCCTCATTATCCAGACACATTTCCTTTTTTTTTTTTTCACCTCTCTCTTATTTTCTCTCCCATATTCCTTAGGAATGTGTCTCCCTACCATTGGCTCTGCCCATGTTTTCTCCCTCCTGCTTCTCGTCTTATATTCTTCATCCCAGTCCTTTTCCACTATTCTCTTTCTGTCTTTCATCTCCTCACTCGATTATTCACAGCTTTTTCATATCTCCTTCCCTACGTTCTCTCTTTTTTCTATATTTACTAACACACTTGTAAATTTAAATTTGTCCTCCCTAGTTCTTCTCTGTTTCCATTCGTCACAACTCTTCTTTCTTCTCTGCAGTTTTTATTCACATATTGCCTTTCCTATTCCTCTTTCTCACCTCTCATCCTATTCTTCCTCTCATCCTGCTTTAATCGCACTTGTTCACTTGACTCTTCCCTTTCAAATTTTTCTTCCTCTTCTACTTCTTCTTCTTCTTCTTCTCTCTCTCTCTCTCTCTCTCTCTCTCTCTCTCTCTCTCTCTCTCTCTCTCTCCATCATCTGAAGCCGGGCAAGATAGGGGGTAGGCATGAGAGTTACCCGTTACTCTAATACTCCATGAATTTTCTGTCGCGGTAATCCTTCGAGAACCTTTGTGGTGCATTGTTGAAACTCTAGCTCATAAGAGGTATGTCCCAGCTTTCCGAGACACTCCCATATGAGGTACGTCCCAGCCCATGAGTTAAGATCTGGCTGTGATAAAGGTTATGTCAAGGACCTAAATTCTAATAAACCCCTCCCAAGTGAGAGGGGGAAAAAAAAACTGTCGGGAAGTAAATTTTGCTTCAAAAATAATAATAATAAAAAAAGTTATTGTAATGAAGTATGTTAACTGAAGCAATATGCTATATCCTACATTATGAATTCTTTCTGTCCCACTGCCCCCTCACTCCCATATGAACGAGACTCATAAACTACTCACACACCACCTCAGCTGCATCTGCCACAGTCCAGAGTGATGGGCCGAGGGCCATTCAAATTATCTTGTTAACTTTTTATTCTTTGGTTATAATGAGTTTGTTTTAGTGAATTATTATTGCTGCTTAACCTTTTGTAATGCGTTAGGGTTATTGGTACGTGTTTAATCTGTGTTACCAGCTGATGCTGTTCTAACTCAGTGATAACCTTAGTTGCGATGGGATTCAGGAAAGCAGTCTGGCCTTTCCATTGCGAAAGTTTCTTTAAAGCTGAGCAAAATCTACTTGAAATGACAGGAATGAAGTAAGTTTAGATAATTCCTCGCAGTGTAGTAGTTTATTCCCATAACACTACTCACTGATGGATGATTACAAGACATTTAAGCAGAGTAGGAAGTAAGGTATAGGAAGAACATGAGGTGCAGGGGGTCGAGGACGAATTGGAATAAAATATTGTGAACAAGAATTCTCTGACTGACAGGGTAGGAAGAAGATGGGAAGCAAATCTAGGAACAGAGAAGGAGGAAAAGTAGATGGAAAGAGAGGAACGAGAAGAACAAGGAGGAGGAGGGAGATGACGATGATGGTGATTGTTACGATGCTGCTGCTGCTGATGATGATGATGAAAGTGTGGGAGACAGATGAGGAATGAGACTGAAAACTGAGGAAGGAGAATGTGAAGGATCGAGGCCTCGGGAGAAAGAGTAAAAAGGAATACAAAGGAAAACAAAGAACAACAGACCTTATGTCCTATCGAGGCTGTTTGTTATCGGAGAGTTTAAAGCCAATGTAACTGTTCAATATGTTAGAGACAAGGATAAGAAAACAGGAAGACTCTCCCTCCCTCCCCCCCCCCTTCCCACTCGCATCCACAAAACCTGTTAGAGTCTTGAACCCGGCGGGAAATAGTGAGGAGAAACATCAAGAAGAATAAGAAGTTGTCGTGGACATTTCATAGAAAAGCATGAAATAAAGCTAGATTCTCAGCTCTTTTAACCTATAGGGGAAACACATCCAGTCACTATAGGTAACATGTCCATCTTGTTATGTGGTTCCTTGGATGCCCTCCATGTTTAAGAATGTGAGAATATTAATTGATGAGTGCATTATTCAAATGTAAAAATGTTTACGTGTGGACTAGAAGACAAATACTTGTCCAATCGTTTTGAAATATCAGTACTGTATCACAGATTAACAAATTATGACACCATTGCTCCATGTGTTTACAGCGGTATTGAAAAAGTACTTGGAAATAGCTTTCAGCAGCCTGTTATCATTCTTTTTGCAGATTTTTTATACTTGAATTAAATCTCTCCGCAGTCTGCGCTTAAACTAAGAAATTCAACTCTTCTAAATGTTTATTCTGTGGATTATTTCCCAATCTAGGTATCATTTTTGTCACCCTTCGCAGTACTTTTTCGAGTTTAGGCATATCATTTATGTAATACGGTGACCAGAGCTGGACACAATACTACAAGTGCGGCCATACAAAGTGAGGGCAAAACTTTCCGATTTTACAATATATTCATTTTCTTTTGCCTATGAATTGCAAATTATCGGCTATTAAACAGTATCTGTATTGTAAACAGTTGGCTTGGTTTCATATCACGTGTTATTATAACTCCTAATTCTGTTTCATAGATATCTAGAGTAATGTTCTTCATAGTACAGTATTACTGGCTCTTTTAACAACGTGTTTAGGACTTTACATTTATGAATGGTGATACCCATTTGCCATGTACGGGCCCAATTAAACTATTGTTCAAAACCTCTCTGAGAAAAACGTAGCTGTAATTGTAGTAGTAGTGTAGAAAGAGAAGGAGGTGCAAAAAGAAACAGAAGAAATAATGGGAACAAGGAGGAAAGGAGAAAGAGCAGGATCAAAGTAAGAGGAGCAGAACGAAGAGGAAGCGTAGGAGTAAAATGGAAGGAGGAGAATGACATGGAAGAGATGAACCTAATAGAATGATCGGAAGGAAGACAAAGTATAGAAGCAAAATGGAATGAGGAGAAGGAAGAGTAAGTGAGGAGAAAAATCGGAAGAGTAGATGGAAAAGAGAGCCTGACAGCAAAAAAAAAAAAAAAAAAAAAAAAAAAAGGAAAAAAAAAAAAAAGAAGCAGAAATGGAGAAGGAATTAAGGAACATTGCTGATTTAGGTGTTAGAAACAGGATTAATATTAAAATGTATTCTGCAGTGTTAGTTATTGTGCCTTGTTCTTGGAATCGTATTTTTTCTTAATCCACTTTTTCTTTCCCTTCCTCTGCTTCTTCTTCCTGCTTTATTCTCTTCCTCATTTTACATTTCTGTTCCTTTGCTCTCCGCTTCTGTATGTTTTTTTCTTTTGCCTCATTTATCCATTTTTTTCTTATTTTCTTTAAAAACTTCTTTCTTCAAATTCTTTTATATTTTAATACATATTTTCTTTTTTCCTATATCTCGCTTTCTCTTGAGCTAAGGTTCTTTCAAGGGTTACCTAATTTTACCTCTACTCTTTCATTTTCCTAAAATTTTGATCTTACCCTCCCTTCTCAATGTTATGTCGTCCTTCATGTTATTTCTACCTTGCTTCCCTCCCAACTTCCACTTCTCTTTTCATTCCTTCCCTTCCACCTTTTTTCTCTTTTACCCTTAATTCTCCTTTCTCTATCTATCTACGTTCTTGTACCACTTGTTTTCCCGCTTTTCCTTTTCTTACGTGCGTCATAACAATTTAATTGTCATTCTCCTCCTTTCCATTTCACTCCTTATATGGTCTCTTTCAACCATTCACCCATATTCCTCTTTCTTTTCCCCCCTTTTTTCTCACCCTTATTCCTCTTTCTTTTCCCCCCTTTTTTACGTCTACCTCCGTCCCTCTTTTATTCTTAATTCAATCATAGCACGCACTCCTCTCATAAAAAGTGGGTGCGGACGAAGCCTAGCCGTCTACTTCCTGCCCTTTATCGCATTTCCTACTTACTTATCAGGGCGGTTCTGATAATTCCGTCGTATTCTTCTGCCCGCTGTTTAGTTTTAGCCTCAGTCACTTCTCATATTCCTCAGAATTAATTACTTCTGACATTCGTGAAAGGAAGAAGTCCCTTTGTTTTCCTATTTTCCCTTCTTATTTCCCTGTGATCCTTTTTCTTTTCTCATTTTCACATGCTTTCGTTCGTTTTTTTTTTACTTCCACATTATTTAAATATGTTTGCTGTCATGTACATTAAGGTCGTTTTATTCATTTCTATCCCCCCCCCTTCTCTCTCTCTCTCTCTCTCTCTCTCTCTCTCTCTCTCTCTCTCTCTCTCTCTCTCTCTCTCTCTCTCTCTCTCTCTCTCTCTTTCAACATTCCTTTCCATCGCTCTCTGTCAAGAGTTCTCACAATTTATAAAGAAAAATTTTCCTCGCAGGTTGCAGCGCTTCAGGAACTGGACTTGAATTCAGAGGTCAATGAACAATAGTGAGACTTTTCTAAATATAAGTTGACGACCATCCTTTCATGCTTCGCCGAGTCAGTCGTCCTCACATCCTACTGCATATCCCCTGAAGTCTCTCTACCGTGTTCTTTGTCTTCCTCCTGTTATTCTACTTCCATCATCTCGAATCTCGTACAGGAAGTGTTGGTTTTTTATTTCGTTGTTGAATTGGGTTCATCTGTTTTTGTCGGTGACGAAACACCTTAATATTACGTTAGTCAGAAGGCGTTAAGTAAATTCAGTCAGCGGAAGCTTATCTTACTGATGTTTTGTTGGTGTTGTTGGCAAAATTTTTTGCTACTCTGAGCTCAAACGATTAATCCTGCTTCTCGCATTTCCTCATGGTACACTACCATAATCCTTCCCCACCTACCTCCAGAATTCCAGCTCCTCCAACCTGTTTCTTAGTAGTACACCCCTATTTCTTTAATTCCTAATATTTATTTTTGTAGATATCCTTAAATAAGACATAATTACACTTTATACAATCATTTCAGTACACCTAGTTCACAAGGTTTACTTCATTAGCTCATCCACATCACCCACCTAGCGTCCATCGGATCCCCCCCATTTCTTTTGCTCGCCAATTTATTTTGCCTCCCTCCCCGCTCCTTTCATGACGCGACTCAGGTTACGCAATCAAGAAGTGTGCTTCCGTTTCTTTAGAGTATTCTCATTTTGTTCAGACCTTACCATCTTTACCCTAATTTTATACGTATTCCTGATTTCCCATTAAAAGGAAGTATGACATTTGACATTTACTGAGCAAAATTTCCTCTTCTGGAAAACTTAAATACGATTACAGATCTCACTCTAAAGCAGATCTGTCGTATGACCTATCTCTTTTTAATGTCTGATGGCAGATTGTTTGATAGACGTCATTATGAAGGACAGTCAAGCGAACAACTGCCTGCTCTTCTGGCTTCACTCATTGTCAAGTCTTGCTTCCAAATATCTGAGTATGTGTTGCAATTCTGTTACTTTTCTGCACCAAAGTTATTAAAACAGTCTTCCACATCACTGGAGTAAAAATGAGAGGTGAATTTTAAAATCATTAACAGTTTGGACAATTTTGGTTAATGATAATTAGCTTAGTGCAAGAATATGACGCAAATATAGTGTTGATAACTATCATGGCATTATACATAGCAAATTTCTTTCATAAGAATGATACTGATATATAATCTGTTTTCTTTTTCTTTAAAGTTAAGGATTAGACATCTGGTGCATAACGAAGTGAAAACGTAGCAGAGGGCAGAGACAAATTAATGATGACATACTTCGATATCTGTGCATCACGTCGAAGGTCAAGGTCAAAAGTCTAAGTGAAGAATCTCTTCCTGGATCAACTGTTAGACGCGGGTATAGCACTCACTGAGCCCTACTTGATTTCCCCTGGTTTTATTTTCTCGATATTCCTGTTATTCTCCTGTTATTCTTTCTTTTCGTTTTGCTTTCTGTGTGTGTGTGTGTGTGTGTGTGTGTGTGTGTGTGTGTGTGTGTGTGTGTGTGTGTGTGTCTTGTTATCAATATTGAGTGGATTATATCCTGGAAGAAGAAAGAGTTTTCACACGTTCACCAACAGGCTATAAACGTTGGCCATCTATCTGCTGATCCTCTCACACGGCAAGCTGTGAGGGGTGGTCTCGACAAATGGACTTCAGGGTGATTTTGTTCCTGTTACGTAAAGATCCACCTACGACACGCCGCCACCTTTTGCAAATTATCGCATCGAATCTCTTTTTTGCTTAAGCTCACCATTCAGTTTATAGAGACTACAATGTGCCGGACTATTTGGCTAGGCCTTCTAGGCGGGCTGGACCTTCGGTCCAGACTGACTGACGCTTTACAGTACTTGCCATGTCGATTTATTAGCAGTGTCCACGAAAATGCGTTCTTCACAGACAAACAGGCACACAACACTTAATAATGCTGTACACTGACAGTCAGGAAGACTTCCATCCCCGCTCATGAGGCGTCTTCCAGGGATCAATTTCAAGGAAATCCCCTTGGCAGAGACATTAGCCACCGGTCCGAGAAATTTCTATGTGATAGCAAGCTGTTGTTTAGTGCACTTTTGGAGCACTTTGGTGCTCAAAACACAGGCTTCTCGTAGCAAGCTGTTCTGACTGTTTGTAATGCACCATTGGCATGCACCGCTTTGGTGCTCAAAACACATCACACACAGCCAGCCAGCTCTATTGGCTCCGTTACGCGTGGTGACTAATGTGGCTGCAGGCTACTTTCTCTCTCTCTCTCTCTTTCTAATGCGCTCCCCCTGATACCAAAGCAATTCTCGAAACACCTATTGCGTTTTCTCTATGCATTTTCTTAGTATTTCGCTCATTGTGCTCACCATTGATTCTTTATTCAATCCATTATGGTTGCATTTATTCTTGAAACACCTATCTATTGTGTTTACTTTATACTGCCAAAGTCAGGCTTCCATCGTTTCAGCCTGTAATCAGTGCAATACGTTAGTTCTCATAACTTAAAAAAAAAAATTGCTAAACTAGAATAGGTATGAGGCTCGGTAGTTCTATTGTCCTCAGCCTGTGGCTGACCGGTAACTGTGCCGTTAGCCAGAGGACTATAGAGAATATCAACCTTAGCGGCAGGGCAGTCGGCCGCCGCGGTGACATCAAGCATGTCGACACCAGGTGGCGAACATATGTTAAAGAAAAGGTGAACCCCCCAAAAAGAAAAACTCAAAGTGAATAGTGTTTAACGAACTCTTGCATAAAACATATTTTTTGGCGCATCCGGAGGAGTGTGCCAGATTTGGTGGAAAACGACTGTGTGGGAGCGGCTGGAGGCTCCTCCCCCCCTTCTCCCTCTCTCTCTCTCTCTCTCTCTCTCTCTATATATATATATATATATATATATATATATATATATATATATATATAGATAGATAGATAGATAGATAGATAGATAGATATAAATATATATATATATAGATAGATAGATAGATAGATATAAATATAAATATATATATATATTTATATATATATATATATATATATATATATATATATATATATATATATATATATACAGGGGACGACCACTAAGCACGCTGCTCCAGGAGGGACAACCGCTGGACATGCCGCTCAGGAAATAGTTGACCACAGGATTCATTTCCATCACATGAACACGGACACACTTTCTCAACCTACTGCATCAGAAAAAATGAAAATAAGAAAGATCTAAAGATAAATTTGAAAATGGTCTCAGTGAGAAACCACAAATTCGGCATCCTAAGGGCAGTTCTGGCCATCGCGGCCTTGAGGCCATGACAGGAGTGGCCTCAAAACGGCCTCGGAGGCCAACGTCACCATGCCTAGGTTGTTCCCCATGCTTAGTTACTCCTGTACCCCAACTTTCACCTTCGTGGGTGGTCCGGTATGGCCGGCTATAAAATTTATAAAACATACAATGACCTAGAATTTTGGTAGTTTAGACTATAAGTGAATCCAGGTTTTGGCCGAGGAAAAGGCCGAAACTATGATTAAGAAATATTTTAACTACAATCGTATATCAATTAAGGTGGAAGAATAAGAGGAGGAAAATTAAGAACGTGAAGAGAAGCAAAATTATTGTCCAGAATATATAATGAGAAGAAAAGAAAGAGGATATTATTGCTACAACTGTTAGTATTTACTGTAATACGGAAGCATGACACCATCCAACTTAAAAATACGCATGGATTTTGCCTGCTTCCTTTATTAATTCATTTATTTTGTCTTCTCTGAAGTTATTCTTGCCGTGGTTTTTGCACACCATTTGTTTGCAATTCCTCAGCTTTCAATATTCCTGGTGTTATCTCACAACATCCACTTCAATCTTTTCTTCATTTCAGTTTGAATAACATCTCAATATGCGGAGTTTTCTCAACCTTTACTCTGGGCATTTCAGAAATTTTAAATAATTATTTTCTAACTGATCATACCTCCTGCATTTTTTATATTTCCAGCACATCTCTCCTGACATTATTTTTCTCACCTTCATAAGCTTTCCACCATTTCTCGGAATTCCTCACCGCCTACACTATATTTGCTCCTTACACCATTTTCCAGTGAATATGGCAAGGTAGTGAAAGCTTTCTTCCCCTCGAATGCAAGCATGATAGAGGCTTCAATTCAAAGGGCGAAAGGTCAGCTTAAAATTTACACACACAATTTTCTTTCAGTAAGGGGTAAATGCGTTATAATCTTATGTCATATAGTAGATCTATCATTGTGTACTTTATATTCCCTACAATACATCACTGAGGTTCCAGTTGGATCTCTGTAAAAATCGAGAGTTGTCCCTTTTAACACTTTACTTATGACTACGGCTTTTAATATTTTCCGAAAGAAAAATGAAATATATTTCGAGTGTCTTGTTGTTATTTTCTTTGGTTGCGTCATTTACACAACTTTATATCTGGGTCGATTAGCCTTCATAACTGGGTGTGGTATTATGACAAACCTTTCTCAAATACTTTGAGTCTGATCAAACTATGTAACAGCAAAAATAAAAGCGTGAAATAGAGGTGACTAACAAAGAAAAAAGGATGAGGGAGGGGGGGTAAGAACGAATAATCACGTCACTAAAGCAATCTTTCCGGTACACAAGCATGCTCTACTGAGTTTAACCCGCCCTGTCCCGTCGACGTATGGGTACATTGCAACATTTTGCATTTGCCAGTCCCGGCGACGTACTGGTACATCGTGCAATTGCAAGGTCCCTAATTTGCACAATTTTTAATTTTCGTGCGTGATTTTTCGTACATATACACGGGACACCTTCCTCTATTCCTCTACAAGATGCCAAGCAGGGACAATGCCTTACACCACATAACCTCCCCCCTCCCCCCCTCACGCCATTGTCTCAGCAATTCACCTGTTACCAGTGACCTGGCCAGTAAAGATATTCAGGGCCAGAGTGATTCCCCAATTGATGACAATGTGGAGGACAAAGTTTACATATCATTAGAAGAAGAAACAGTCAGAAATAATGATCAGGTAATGTGGCAAAAGAAGGTCAGGTATGGCGATGAGTTAGTGAGTGAAACAATGCTTATAATGCCTATATTACTGCTTGAAAACCAATATACTCTTATACTGCATATAAATTCGTACCAAGTAAATAAATAAATACTATTTATGAGTTGTGTGAAATAGTTACCCTCCCATAGAACTCGTTTTCTTTGGGGCCAGCCTGATAGAAAACCCAGTCAGGTAAGGAGGTACTCCTACCTGGATCGAGTATTTTAAACCTCAGGTGAGCGATTTCTCTATGAATTTTCGATGTTTCTCACCAAAAGCGGAAGTTTTTGCCCCCCCAAAAAAAATCGAAAATACCTCGAGATTGGGGGGTGTCAGAGGTGCGAAATAGCTCGGGACGTGATGGGTTAAACACGGTTACCATTTGGAGCAAGCTTGAGTCGAGTGCGCTTTCGAGTGTGTGTGTGTGTGTGTGTGTGTGTGTGTGTGTGTGTGTGTGATTAGTTCGTGTCGTATGAGATACAAATAGAAACAAATATACGTATTTATATATATGTGAAGCAGGTTTCTGGAAATTTCTGTAGGGATCTCTCTACATAAGAAAGAATGTGTACAGTTTTAAGGAAAAATAAGGACAATCTTTTCTTTCTAAGCTGATTAAATCAGCTGAAAGTTGCAACTATTATGCAAGACTGACATCACTTCAATGAAGTGGTTAACAGTAGAAAATTTAAGCTCCTGATTCGATAGGCTTTGATATTTATCTTTACCTAGATAACAAGACAGCATATGTACAGAAACAATGGCAGAGCCTTATCTTTTTTTTGTTTTTGTTTTTTTTGGGGGGCGCTCCACCATCTAGCCGTGCTGGGGTGCACGTCTCACTTGGCAACAGTGGTGTATCCGATTCCTGGATCTTCATTCAGGGGTTCAGTTTGCTGCCGATTCCATACATATTTCTCTTCGTTTCTAACTCAGACTGGTTTTCGTTATATTATTTATCATAATAAGTTATAAATATAAGATGCATTTGTGCATTTTAACATGTTATATAAAACATAAATCCAGAGGGTGTAATGCTCAAAAGTAAACTGCTAAGAAACTCTGCTACGTCTCCTAGGACGACGGGAATACGGCAGTATTTTAGAGCTGAATATTGACTGGTAGCAAGTCGCTATGGAGTATCTTTACAGTGCCAAGGGAAAATCTGAACGCTGTTGTCATAGTTGTTAGAAAAGGACCAACAATTACGGTATCCTGAAATTTGAATGGAGCATGACAACAAATATTTTACATTATTTCAAAATACAATGTGGATAGTTCTTAAGAACTGTGACATTCGGACAAGAGTAAGCTAGCCTGAATCAGACACGTAAAGAACTGTTTCGAGATGGCAGCACACTGAACCCCTGAGTGCTGATCCATGACGATACTCACTGTTGCCAGGGGAGATGTGCACCACACCACGGCGAGGTGGTGCAGGTGGTGGCCTCGAGTCATATGTCCGCGATTGTACCCTGCAACAACCCTCCTACTTCCCCTTCCCTCATCTGCAGTCGATATACCATGTAATATAGAATATATCATATTCTTTGATAAATGATTTTAATATGTATTGACTTCTCTACGAAGACGCCATTCGACTCTACTGATGATCTGGCCTAACAGTTTTACCAAGCTTTGAGGAGACATTTCTAACTGACTGTTCTGATAAATTTTTCAGAACACCTTTACTTTAATTGTGTCACTTTGGTTTAAGCTAAATAAAGATGTTGCACGCAAGAGATATAGACATCGTCATCTAACTGAAAAGATTCACAGAATTCTTGAAATGATGGGCTATATAAGATCATGATCCCATTTATCTTTCCTTCGAATCTTCAGTTTTACCATCTCTTGTAATTCCCCCTCTCTGAGCATTTTGAGTCGAGAATCCTTACCTATTATTATCCCTTGACCTCCTCTAACCCAAAATACACCTTATTCACTGAGAAGAAGGAACAGAGGCGGGAGAAATACAGGAATGGAAATGGAGTAATAAAGTTTATATAGGGAACTTTTATGCTAAAGAGAAAAAGAGTACTGGATCGGAAACGAGAGAGAGAGAGAGAGAGAGAGAGAGAGAGAGAGAGAGAGAGAGAGAGATTTATAATCGGAACCTTGCCTCACTCTCCTCTCACGACTCACTCGCTTCAGTTACACAAGCATTACTGGCAATCATTCTTATCCAGCTCTCAGTTTAAAAATCAAATTCTTGTGTAATTCCAACAAAGCTAATTGCACAAAGTTCAGTCTTACTGTACAGAGGTTCTACACGTTTACTTTAATCAAAAAGAAAAAAGAAAACTTTAACCCTCTTCAGTTCAGCTGATGGTCATACGTAGCCAGGTTCAGATGGAAATTCACTCGTACCTCATTGACCTCATTGACATGTTTAATCGAATTACATGCAACCACGACATCGTACTCAAGTTGTGAGAGTGGTAAAGCAAAGGTAGATGACCAATATGGGTTTACGATTCGAGGAACGGAGGTTCTTCAACCTCCACATCCTTTCTTTTTTGCATTAAATGTCCTCTAATTAATATGCATCTTTTTTGGTGGTGAGTTTTATATATATTATGTTCTGGCAAATGGGGGAACGATTTCATGCAACCCAGGCATATCCCAAATTACTGAACAGGTCACTATAGACTGTTGTTAACGCGTCAAAGATTATCGGTTTCCGTAGATAAATGAAATTCATTTGCTAGTTGTAAATTTATTATAAAATTATGTCTCTAGATTGGAGACATTAACGCCAGTATACAAAGATCGACAAGCTCACACAAAGTTCGGAGATACCTTGAATGAACTACCACAGCACAATAATGTTGTTGTTGTTGTTAATCAGCGGAGGGAAGGAGATTGGGTGGAATAGGAACAAGACGTTGAACAGGATTTGCGAGTATTGAAACAGAAACACTTCTTTTAATTTCTTTTCATGATATAGCAAATTTACCTTCAAATGCAGAAGTATGTGTTAAATATCTGGTGACCAAGGACAGAAACATGTCAACCTAAATAAATTAGTACAACGTAAATAAACAAGGGACAGACACTCCAAAGCACTCAGCCCTTTTGGGGTGACTCCTGCAACTACGGATCTGGCAGCCAACCTCTGTGAGAGAAGTGATGGGGAAAGGGATGGTGTCTGGTTGGGTGTGGCTTAAGAGCTAGGCCAGTTGTAACTCACTACTCAAGTGGCTGCTCAGTATGGCAGTCTGTCAAATTGGTGAGAGGGAAAATGAATGGGAGAAAAAGTTTTCATGTCATGTGACTTGTAGAAAATCAGGGAAAAGGTAGTTGAAAGGTAATTACTATGGGTATTCAACTGTTTTCCTTTATTTTACACTAATAAAGAGGGTCGATAGAACCCAGTAGTCTCAAGAGATGATACAATAGAGAAAATATTATCAGTGTCCAGTTAAATGAACTGAACTTCCATTGACTTGTCAATCAGATCTTACAAATTTTGATACCATCCAACTAGTACAAGCCATCCACAATATGCGCTTCTTCCAGTTAAGGCTCATAGCTCTCATAGGGCAAAACTGTTCCACTGATTATCACATTACAAGAAGATAGAAACTTTAGCACCTGGATATCCTTATAAATATTCATAAAGCATCCATTCCTATATTTTTTCTTTTGTTTTATCAGTTACGCTGGCTTGTTTCTTTACACACTAATATCTATCTATCTATATACCTAGGCTGCTTCCCCCAAGGAAAGAGAGGTAGCCGAGACAGGACGACACACTCCCCATTTACTCATCCATTCAAACACATTCATTCGCATCTTAGCCCCAAAGGGGAGAACGGACAGATCCTCACCGCACCACACCGCACAAGGGTCAACTGCGCAATGCAATCAGTGACATCCGCAGCAGGGCCCGACAGCAGAGCTGGTTTACCCCTGCCACATTATAACAGACTCATCCCCTTACCCGCAACTGACCTGAAATAGCTGATCAGACCAAATGCGGGAGAATGTCCCCTCAGGGCTGCGTCATCACTTATTCATTCACAATTTCTCTCCATTTATTTCTGTCACGCACAGCCACTCTTCCTTGCTCAACAGATATCCCTCTCGTATCCAGCGCTCTCTTCACACTGTCCATCCATCCTATTCGTGGTCTTCCTCTCAGCCTTACACCTCTCACATCAGATCTAGTTATCTTTTTCACCAATCGCTCATTATCCATTCTCTCCATATGCCCAAACCATCGCAACATCCTCTGCTCAACTCTACCAGCCATCTCCCGAACAACTCCAGTTCTCCTTCGCACTTCATCATTTCGCACTCGATCCATACGCGTCACTCCACACATACTCCTCAGACACCTCATCTCCATTGCATTCAAACTTTTCCTCTCTGCTACACCCATGTTACATGTTTCAGCCCCATATAATGCAGTCGGTACCACAACACCCTCATACAGCCTTCTCTTTACATCCATTCTAAGCGAACGACATCTAAACACTTTTTTCATTCCTCCCAGCACCTTTCCTGCTTCATTTATTCTAAACTTCACTTCTGCATCTATTCTTCCATCCACAGCAACATGTGACCCTAGATATTTAAAACACTCTACCTCCTCAAGCAACTCTCCATTCAAAACTATATTCATCCCCCTACCATCTACCAACCTCGTACACTTCATCACTTTACTCTTATTCTCATTTACTTTCAATTTCCTCTTTTCACACACCCTTCCAAACTCCTCTACCAACTGTCTCAATCTCTCCTCTGAATCAGCAACCATTGCAGTATCATCTGCAAACAGCAGCTGCTTCAGATTCCACTCTCCACCATCAACATTCACCAGACTCAGACCTCCACCTAAAACTCTTGCATTCACCTCACTTACAACACCATCCATGTAAATATTAAACAACCAAGGCGACATCACACATCCCTGTCGCAGCCCCACTCTCACAGGAAACCAATCACTCACAGCATTTCCCACTCTTACACACGCTCTACTATTTACATAAAAACTTTTCACCCCTTTTAGTAACCTACCATCAAGTCCATACAATCTTAAAACAGTCCACAAAGCCTCCCTATCAATTCTATCATACGCTTTCTCTAAATCCATAAATGCCTAAAACACATCCTTGCCTTTCGCTAAATACTTTTCACACACTTGTCTCACCGCAAACACCTGATCCATGCATCCCCTCCCTCTCCTAAAGCCACACTGCTCATCACCAATCACTCCCTCTGTACCCTCTCTAACTCTCATAATTAACACTCTACCATACACCTTACCTACAACACTCAACAGACTTATACCCCTAAAGCTAGTACATTCATACTTATCACCCTTGCCTTTATACAATGGGACCACACAAGCACTTGCCCAGTCAACTGGCACCATACCTTTCACAAAGCACACATTCAATAATCTTACTAACCAGTCAACAATAGTCACTCCACCACCCTTCAGGCATTCCACAGCACACCCATCCATACCTGCAGCTTTCCCTGTTTTCATCTCCTTTACTGCCTTCTCCACTTCCTCCTTCGTGATCAAAGAATCATTCAACTCTCCCAACACATTTATTCCTTGCACCCTTCCATCCGCCACAATCTCAGCCACCCTTTCCTCCTCTACATTTAACAATCTTTCAAAATACTCTGCCCATCTCTTCCTTACTGCATCTACCTCCTGCCCTTTATTCCTCTTCCCATTGTTAATGATAACTTAAACCATTATCACCATTCTAATCATATAAAGTATTTCTGAAAATTCAAATCGTCTATGTACACTTGATTCTGTCATTTCATCAACAGATTCCATCCCACATCTTTGAAAAGCACTCTAGTCCTTACAAATTCAGACCCTACAAGAGATTCAAACTGACGATCAAGCGTGTACGAAGACATGCTCATATAGTCTGCAGCAGCTGTATGCGTGTACTATTCTGGCGAGAGTACACCACAATCACTTACTCTCAAGCTGGATATACACTTTTTTTTTTTTTTTTTTTTTTTCACACAAACGAATTTGGCTGACTTGCTCAAAAAAGAGCTGTTTCTGGATCGCGCTTTGCGTTGTTCAGAATTTACGATTTAAGCGTCTCTGCAGCAGCAAATGATTCATAGAAACTCCCAGACGCATCTGTGTAATGTAAAAGGATGGAAAAAATTAGGGGTTAAAGCACCCCATTTAAAAATTTCAATTGACATGATATTAAAACAGGCCAGGCTTCATCGAAAATTTTTTCCAGTTTTGGCTGCGCTACTCACACACACACACACACACACACACACACACACACACACACACAGAATAATAGTATATGAGATGAAGAAAACAAAGGCCATGCTCAAAAATAATCAAGAAACAGTTGTCGATGGACTGTAGCCTGAAACTAACAGTGAAAAAGAAAAATGAACCATGGATAAATGTGTAAGAAGGACAGAATGAGAGAGCTCGTATGGGAAGGAGATATAAAGGGAGGAAGAATTGTGCGAAAGCAGAAGGAGAAGATCTGAGAGAGGCAGAAAGTGAAAAAAAAAAAAAAAAGTAGATGCCACACCAGAATTAATAGAAGGAGATTTCTGATAAAGAGCAAGTGCGAGGGGAATCTGGAGTGTAAGTGGAAGGATACATAAGAAATATAAGTGGAAGAAAGTAGGAGAGAGGAGATATGATAAGCAGAGAACGAAAATGGTGGGCAAAAGATAACAGGAGAAAAAAGGACAGAATGTGGTTGAAAGGGGAAGAACATCGAGTGTGACGGAAGAAAATAAGAGCTGGCATTAATGGAAAATAGAAAGTGGAGTAGGGCGCAAAAAAGCAGAAGGATGTATGGAGGGAAAGGATGAAAGCAACAGGAAAGGAGAGTAGAAGAGAGAAAGGAAAAAGGATGGGAATAAGGAAGACAGGAAGGAAGGGTCAGATTGGATAAGGGCCAGGGAAGAAATAGCTGTTGGAGAAGGAAAACTGTAAAGGCAAGAAATGGATGAAATGAGAGAGAGAGAGAGAGAGAGAGAGAGAGAGAGAGAGAGAGAGAGAGAGAGAGAGGGATTATGAAGATAGGAAGTGTGTGTGAAAGATAAGAGACAGAGTCAGTGGAAAAAGGAAGGAAAGATTGTGGGAATTCTAAACGATGAGAGTTAGTGAGACGCAAAGGAATTGGGAGAAGAGTGCAGGGAAAAGAGAACTTCAAGTACGAATACCTTAGGCGAAGAAAGAGAAAGTGATCAGGTAGAAGACTGGTAAATATGTGATAGGAATGGGGACGTGATAGAGAAAAAAGAGTAAGCATGCTGAAATGAGACTGGAGAGAGAAATGTGAGGAGACGGGATGGGGATGATGGAAACTGTGGAAAAGAGGAAATAAAAAATGAGTGATGATGTGAGAGAAAAAGAGGTTTTGTGAATCACTGAGTGTGAACTAAATGAGAAGGAATAAACGGAGAAGAGAATGTAAGAGGGAATGGGAATGTGAGTGGAGGTATAAAGCGTTACAGGAGGAGGAAGAAGAGGAAAAAGAAAGACTGAATGAAGTAGGATAATATACAAGGGAGAGGCTTGGGGTGAAGAAGGGGAAGGAAGCTTTGAAACCTCTGACAGTTTCAATATTTGTTTAGAATATCAAGCAACCTACCCCAATCCCCCTCAATATGTGTGTGTTTGGGGAGATGGGGAAGATAATGGAAAAGCATAGCAAGTAAACCGAAACAAAATAATGTAATAAGGAGATTAGGAATTTGGCTATTAAAAGGTGAAGGAAAAGTGTTTAGAATTTCTCGAACTTTGGAAGGATAAAAGAGATTGGAAAGTTAGTAAGATTTGTGAATCAAAGGGTATAAAAAGAAAAAGATGCTGAAAGCATTGCGATAACTCAAATAAAAACCAAGTATCTTGATTGGGAGCCTCGGGTTAGGTTTGAGATAGCCCTGGGTGTGACTGAGAGTTTTCTCTCACACAGATAATAAGGAGTTGTATTTTTGCGGGAGTTCTTGTGGGTCTGTGAGTGTTTTTTTTTTTGTTTTTTTTTAATTTGGATAGGTTTATTCAGGGCGAGTTATCGGCTTGTCGTGGGTTTCTTTCAGGCCACGTGTAGTTATTTGGTCTTACTTGTGATTAATTATTGATTTATTATGAGAAGCATTTACTCTATTTTATGGTGTCGTGAGGTACTGTCTTTTTCTATATTCTATGGTTTCTTTCAGCTTTCGTTTGTGAATTTGGGTTAAAGTGGATTTAGATGTAATCTGGATACGACTGAGTTTCACATGATGCAGCCAACTTTGATGCAATTGGATATCATATACCTTTCACATACAAATGCACTCATCTGCTGAAAAGATCTTGCACACTACCGTGTACGTTTCCTCAACACACACACACACACACACACACACACACACACACACACACACACACACACATGCTGACCTGTTTTTAAAAAAATCTTCTATGGGTTGAAGAAGGGGAAGACATTAAGAAATCTCTCTCTCTCTCTCTCTCTCTCTCTCTCTCTCTCTCTCTCTCTCTCTCTCTCTCTCTCTCTCTCTCTCTCTCTATTGTTAGTGAGTCAAACTGTGTACTGCCTTCAACTCGCCCTAATACCAAACACAACACTGACGTGAGGAGCATGAGTCCCTTCAGGCCACTGGCTGACGGAAAAAGGAAGACAATCCAAGAATGAAAATGATAGAAAAAAATGAAGTGAAGGGTTGACGATGAATGGAACAAGTAAACGAGGAAAAAAAAAAAAAGAATCATAAAGAAATGGCACTCACAGATAAAGTGTGAATGACTGGGATCGTGGAAAATAACCTTTTCTCCTGCGTTGGCCAATGAATTACTGATCACACAGAAGACTGGGGGGAAAAAATGGGTAATTACTGAGCAGTTTATCTGTGAGAAACGGATAGAAGTTTTAAAAGTGTTATGACGATAGAGGAATTATCAACATAAATGTTACTGTGCGATAACTGACATCGAACAGGCAGGTAGACAGAGATGAAACAAAATGTAGTCGAAGAGAGAGAGAGAGAGAGAGAGAGAGAGAGAGAAGCTAAAGGCCAAGGAGCAGGACAAGGTGATGAAAAACCCTTGAGCACAAGAAAGGGACAAAAAAACCGAGGAAGGAAAATGGCTGCAATTTTCTGCGCCCTCCACACCAGGACACTTTTCTTTGTCCATTTGTACCGAATATTGCATTTCTTTCCTTTTCTTTTCCTGCTGGTGGCAGGTGGGGGGCGCCCATCATCCCCCCACTTATTGTAGCGATACTCTATTTTACGGTAGCTGTACATTGAGTGGCAGGCCAAATGACTTTCTGTAAACCAGGAAATCATTTACAACGTTGAGTGGTAACCTTATAACATACCAACACGTGTCCCCTATGTGACAGCAAGCGAGTTGACGCAAGGTTAGTGGTCCTTCCCAGAAAACAACTAACTAATAATACACATATGAAGCCTCAGACCAGGACTGACCAACAGGTGACGATTAAGGACCTAACAAAGGACATGGTACAGATTGCGACATGGAATGTAAGGGGTGCAAATGATGAGGTGAAAGAGAGAGAGATTGTCCAGGTGCTTGAGGATGCAAAAGTGAATGCATGTGGAATAAATGAGAGACAATGGAAAGGTGAGACTGTGAGAGAATGAGTGTATGGATAGGGTATAAGCGCGGAAGTAGGTGAGAATGAGGGGGCAAAAGAAGGCATTTGTATTGTTGTGTGCAAGAGATGGAAGGAGAATATAAGAGAGTATGGATCCCTCGGCTTTAGGATTGGGTGGGTAAGATTGAAAGCTGGACTACAAATGTTGGCGATTGTGTGTGTGTGTGTGTGTGTGTGTGTGTGTGTGTGTGTGTGTGTGTGTGTGTGTGTGTGTGTGTGTGTGTGTGTGTGTGTGTGTGCCAATGCAAGATCGTGCAAGTTGAGTGAAAGAAGAGTTCTGGGCATATGTGTAAGCATACATGGAAAAGCTTGATAGGAATGAGAGAGTGATTTTGATTGGAGATATGAATGGCAAAGTAGGGGATGTGAAGGTGGGTGGAGTAGGTGTGTGGGATGTGCTCGAAGAAGGGGATTAGAATGGTAGTGCTCTAGTGGACATTTGTGCAGGGAGAGGGTTGGTGATAGCCAATACCCTCTTTGGACACAAAATGATCCACAGGTATATGTGGCAAGTGATGAGAAGGAAAAGTGGTGAACTGAACGAACAGAGGGCAATGACTGATTATGTGTGTGCGGATGATAGAATGAGTAAGTGTGTAACGGATGCAAGAGCGTACAGAGGTTGGGGGAGTGGACTTTCTGACCACCACGTGGTCGTGGTGAAAGTCAAGGTTCAAATGTAATGGGGGAGAAGGAGAAGGGAAGGACAGGAGAAAGTAGTCCATACATGGAGTGTACAAAGGTTACAAGAGGATGGAAAAAAGGCGGAATATAAGAAAAAAGTAGAGGACTGACTGGGTAAATATGATTTGGAGCAGATGGGAGACGTGAAAGGTGTGTCCAAGATATTAACAAAAGAAATCTGTGCTGCATGTGAGGTGGTGTGTGGGATGAAGAAAAGACAAGAGGGGATGCAAGGAACATCATCGTGGAGTGGAGAAGTGAGACAGGGTGTGCCACAAAATTAGAAAGCATATAGTGAGTGGATGAGGAACAAGGGCGTGGAGGAAGTTGAGAGACAGAAGAGGTATATGTAGAGAGGAAGAGAGAGGTGAGAAGATTAGTAAGACAGAGTAAAGAGAGAGTGGATGAGGAATCTTAAAGGAATTTGAGTGTAAAGTGGAAGGAATGTAAGAAAATGTTCTGGAAACAGGTAAAGATAGTTAGACAAGGTGATAAAGAAGAAAGTTGGGGATTGAAAGACAAAAATGATATATTGCTAGTGTGCTGATGGAGAGAACACTACAAGAAACTGATGAACATAAAGAATGAAAGTACTGCGAGTATAAGTGGCTGGGGAATGGCTGAGAGGAGGAGGGAGGTGAGAGGAGAGAAAGGAATCAGTAGGATGAAAATAGTGGAAGCAATGAAAGAAAGTCAACATGGGAAAATCCCCAGGAACTGATGGAGTGTGTGGTGAAATGCTGAAGCATGGGAGAGAGATAGTAGTAGAATGGATATGGAAAATGTGCTGATTGGCCTGGAAGGAAGGCAGAGTCCCAGAGGATTGGAAGTCAGGTATAATTATATCCTTGTACAATGGAAAAGGGGAAAAAAAGAAGCTTGTGGTAATCATAGGGGCATTTGTCTTCTCAGTGTAAGAGGAAAAATATATGGTAGGATACTTACTGACAGAGTTAGGGAAATAGCAGAGGAATTAGTTGGCGAAATGCAGGGAGGTTTTAGGAAGGGCAGAGGTTGTGTAGATCATATATTCAATCTTATGTCTTTAATGGAAAAGCCTCTAGAGAAGGGAAAGAAGCTATATGTGGCCTTAATGGATTTGGAGAAAGCATATGACAGGGTGGATAGACAAGGAATGTGGAAAGATTATGGATATATGGAGTAAATGGAAAGTTGTTGAATGCAGTGAAGACTGTGTATGAGGGTGTTAAGGCTGCAGTGCGTTTGGATAGTGAACTGAGTGAATTTTTTAATTTGAATGTTGGACTGAAACAGGGATGTGTCATGTCCTCATCGTTGTTTAATCTGTATAAGGATGGGGTTATAAAAGAGATACAAGGTAGGGCAGTGGATGTTGGAGCGACCCTAATGAGAGAGGGTAGAGTTTGGAAACTCCCTGTACTGTTGTTTGCCGATGATACTATATTGTTAAGTGAAGACAAAGGGGAAACTGCAAAGCTTTGTGAATGAGTTTGGGAGAGTGTGTAAGAAAAAGAGTGTAAAAGTGAATGTAGGGAAGAGTAAAGTTATGGTCGATGAGAGGATGAAGTCACTGAATGTACAGTGAAGCTAGATGAGGAGGAAATGGAAAATGTGAGTGAGTTTAGGTACTTGGGTAGTGTACAAAGGAGTACAAAGTACAAAGGAAACCAAACAGCAAACAGACCTTATGGTCCTTTCGAGGCTGCTTGTTGCAGAGTAGACTATGACTACGAGATCTAATTTTACATGCAGAAGTATAAGGAGAGTAAAGCAAGAAGCCTCCCCCCCCCTCCGTCTCCAAACCCTCCAATTGAAACTGTTAGGAAAAATAGAGAAAATCCACCATGCAGCATGGAAAAACTGTCAGGGAAATATCACTGGGAAGACCGAAAAGGGAAAGTTACATTCTATAATACTTTATCTATAAGCTACCAGCCTCAATAACCTGAAAGAGAAAGTAGTAAAATGAATAACTGAAAAAAACGACATTATGTACGGGTATATATATATATATATATATATATATTAGACCGGGTCAAAAAATCCAACTTGTGAATTTTAAACTGTAATACCAAAGAAATGTTGATCCATAATGAAAACATCATATATGCAAAATTTTGGTGTAATCCATGTTCATATAGAGGTGGCGCCTGCCTCATCAATATCTCGCCATTAGCTGAATCTGGAGCATCAGTGCCGTCATAGGAGCCTTATAGGTCAGACCTTGTATTTCATTTTTTTTTTTTTTTTTTACATCTCTTCCTTGCTCTCATTTTATTATTTTTTTTTTCATTTTCAGGTATTAATGTTTAATGACTAAATATCTTGGTGAACTACAAATATGGCTCACACTACTCGGTCTGCCTTAACTCATATTTTTGGCACTTAAAGAAGTATATATTGGTGACAAGCAACTTCCTATGAAGTGGGATGTGAAAAGACACTTACTTTTTGCTGAAACAAAAAAATCAGAAGTGTCAGTAGAGGAAATGGAGACGG
The DNA here is from genome assembly GCF_032717465.1 of Coenobita brevimanus. NCBI lineage: Eukaryota > Metazoa > Arthropoda > Malacostraca > Decapoda > Coenobitidae > Coenobita > Coenobita brevimanus. Next base: position 28,920,762 of record NC_137025.1, read on the forward strand.
ATCTTGGATCAGAAATTCAGTGTCTTTGGGAAAAAGCTTCAGTTCCTTGTGTTCACCTAACAAGAAATACACAACTGGTTTTGGACAACCTTTCTAAGTACAAGACCCTAGTGAAAAACAAGGGGAAAGACTGCTACAACAAACAACTTGAAAACTATAAAACTCGTTTGCAGAAAGAGCTATTTGGTATCTCCTGTTGCAAATGTAACTCCATCGAAGAGTGCAAGTGTTCAAAGAACAGAAAGGTGCCCGTAAGTGAGAGTTCCTTTCAGATCAAAGGGGAAATAGACAAATGTACATTGGAAAAGTGGATACAAAAATAATCCTGCTACAACGAGCAGAAAGAAAAAGAGATGCAGAGAAATACAAAGTGAAAACTTGCGATTCTATCTGTCAGAAAGGTAACAGTGGGATGGAGGAAATGAGTGATACTGATGATAGTTTGGAAAATGATGGTACACATGAAACATATTGTCCGTGTAGAAAAGCAAGAGGAAATAGATTAATATATCACGAATGCGAATCATTGTGAACTGGTTGCAAGAGAAGATGATTGGTTTGGTGTGAGTGATAGAGGTGCCGCTTCAATTGCCAGTTCTGCTTTGGTGGATGCTGGACTTGTTTCACCCGAGAACAAGAATTGAATTATAGACAAGTCATTAGTAAGACATGGCAGAAAATTAGGCAGAGTAAGGCTTCATCATATAGAACTGGAAGACATAACAACACTGTATTTTGATGGAAAAAAGTCAAAACATTATCACTGGAAGAGAGATACGATGAATAGGGCTGTCTGTCCATTCACCAAGTAAACAAATTTGTGGAACACATTTCATTAGTTAAAGAGCCAGGCTCTGAATACCTTGACCATGTAACTCCTGATGGGGGAACAGCAGGTGCTATTTCTGAGTGCTTGATGAACTGTCGGCTGAAGACTGAGATGCTTGTTGCAATAGAGTGTGATGGGACACCTGTTAACACAGGGACAAAGGGTGGGGCAATAAAATTGATTGAAGACTTTCTGAACCGTCCTTTGCAGTGGCCTGTATGATTGTTACACTTAATGAGCTTCCATTTCGGCATATATTTAAACATTTGGATGGTGAAACCTCAGGGCCCACAACATTCAAAGGAATGACTGGGAAGAAGATAGGTGAAAGTTAGTAACCTCCCTGTGGTAAATTTTGAACCAATCCCAGTAGATGATGTGAAGAGTTTCATGAGCTAGATTTAAGCAAGGATTAAAATGATATTCTGACTATATGGTATGCAGTGTCATCTGAAAAATTTCCTGCATCATTCTCTTCAGTTGAACCAAGTCCATTTGCCCATTCAAGATGGTTGACAGCATGTGCAAGTATTTTGAGATTGTATTGCTCAGAACCTCTTCCTTCCAAACCACTGAAAACATTAGCCAAATAATTGATAACTGTATACATTCGACCTGGTTTGAGATTTAAAAAAAATCCTTCCTGTGTCAATGGCCCAAAACATCTATTCAGTGCTGTTACCAAGATCCAATATATGAAAGACGAATGCTTGAGAGTATATAAGGCTGCTATCCAGGCTATTCAAACAAATGCTTTCTACGCCCATCCGGAAAACATGCTTTTGGGCATGGCATATGATGAAGATATTGACATCAGAAGAGATGCCGTGAAGAATATTCTACCAGCAAGAAACAACCCGAGACAAGAAACATAAATCTGGGGGCAGATCATTGTACGCAAATGATCAGCTGGGATGTGGTGGATATTACAGAACCACCACTCCTCAATAATTTGACTGATGTTGAACTACATGGTATGGTTGAAAGTCCTGAACTTGTAGAAAAGCTTTGTCCAAAGTATCCTTGCCATGCACAGTCAGTTGAACACACAGTAAAGCTGGTGACTGAAGCATCTGCAAAAGTTTATCGTTACAGAAACAGAGATCAGTGTATAAGAAACATACTCAAATCAAGAAGAAAACAATGCCAGCATTCGAGCCAAAGAAGGATTTGAAAGCAGAGGAAATCTGGCCCAGTTTAATGGACGGGTGGATGGGATGGGTTAGGTGTGGAACTCCATTTGCAACCACCTCCTCATGGTGAGTTCTGGGTAGTACACGGCCACAGTGTGCTAGCTAAGGGCTGCATAATAAAGTGTCCAGGCACCACATCATACTGACATGATACGCATATAACATTTTGCAGTTCTCTTGCCTTTATATAGGAACAAGTTTTCCCCTCTATTATTAAAAGAAAACTGGACTTTAATGTTTTCTTTGGATCATATGACCCGTTCTAACATATATGAATATATATATATATATAGTATATATCTATCTATTCCCAGACGCCCCAATCCCGTTTGGGGTGGCCACAAACAAATCGCCTCCAAGTCGCCCTGTCCCCCGCCATTTCACTGCCCTGCTCTCAACTCACACCCTCTCTCTCATATACCTCTCCACCCCATCCCTCCATCTCATCCTCGGCCTCCCCTTTCCTCTTCCCCCCTCCACCTCACTCACATACACTCTCTTTGTCAGTCTTTCACCCTCCATCCTCTCCACATGGCCAAACCACCTCAGTGTGTTCCTCATAACGCTTCCTATCACATCCACATCCACACCACAACGCTCCTTTATATCCTCATTCGTCAGCCTGTCTCTCCATGTGACTCCACAGGCTCCTCTTAAATAACTCATTTCCACTGCTCTCACTCTTGACTTGTGTCCTTCCAACAACATCCAAGCTTCACTTCCATACGTTAGAGTTGGTATCACAATACTGTCATGTAGTAACTTTTTCACTTCCAAGCTCACTTCCCTGTTTCTTATCACTGCTTTCAAAGAACCAGCAACCTTTCTTCCCTGCTGTACCCTTTCAAGCACTTCACCCTCCAAACCTCCATCCTTACTCATCACACTACCCAAGTACTTAAACGTACTCACATTTTCCAATTCCTCACCATCCAACCTCGCTGTACATTCGCTGACTTCACCTCCCTCAAAGACCATCACTTTACTCTTCCCTACATTCTCCTTTAGATTCCGTTTCTTACACACTCTCCCAAACTCATCCACCAAGCCTTGCAGCTCCCCTTCGTCTTCACTCAACAACACAGTACCATCTGCAAACAACAGTACAGGGAGTTTCCAAACACTATCCTTTCTCACTAGGGCCACTCCAACATCCACTACCCTACCTTGTACCGCTTTTATTACCCCATCCATGTACAGATTGAACAATCATGGAGACATGACACATCCCTGTTTCAACCCAACTTTCAAAGAGAAAAATTCACTTAGTTCACCATCCACATGCACTGCAGCCTTCGCACCATCGTATATACTCTTCACAGCATTCAACAACTTCCCATCTACTCCATATATTCTTAACACTTTCCACAATCCTTGTCTATCCACCCTGTCATATGCTTTCTCCAAATCCATGAAAGCCGCATACAACTTCTTTCCCTTCTCTAGAAACTTTTCCACTAAAGATCTAAGAATGAATATCTGATCTACACAACCTCTTCCCTTCCTAAAGCCTCCCTGTTCTTCTCCAACTAATTTCTCTGTTCTTTCTCTAACTCTGTCAATAAGTATCCTACCATACACTATTCCTATTATACTAAGAAGACAAATGCCCCTATGATTACCACACACTTCTTTTTCCCCTTTTCCTTTGTACAAGGGAATAATTATACCTGACTTCCAATCCTCCGGGACTCTACCTTCCTCCCAGGCCAATCTGCACATCTTCCACATCCATTCTACTACTATGTCTCCCCCATGCTTCAGCATTTCACCACACCATCAATTTCTGGGACATTCCCCGATTTAATTTTCTGCATTGCTTCCACAACTTCTATCCTACTGATTTCTTCCTGTGAATGTGTGTATGTGTGTGTGTGTGTGTGTGTGTGTGTGTGTGTGTGTGTGTGTGTGTGTGTGTGTGTGTTCTCTTCATGAGTAAACATATTAAACTGGGGGTTAGATGACAGATTCTTATCTAAGTGACCTTTAAAGATCATGCAGGAATGAATGGGATATTGTTAAAAATTAGAGAATACTCCTGTGGAAAATTTTGACGGGCAGAAAGATGTAAGAACTGAGTTTCTGAAGCATTAAAAACAAGATTACTTTTACCCTAATCAGATACTTAAGCCAAGTCAGTCATTAGGTTTGCCACAGCCCCATCCTTTGTTTGTTGAAGTAACTGCTGAGACAGACTATGCAGGAATTGAATGGAAAGATGAAGGGTGGAGTCATCAGCATATGAGTGGATAGGGTTAGATGTACAGCTTAGGTCATAGATGAATAGTAGGAAGAGTTGGTGATACGACAGTAGGTCTACCCTGAAGGACACCATTATTGATTGCCTGTGAGATGTGGATCCGTAAAGTTACCATCATGACTTCAGGTGACATTAAAAACTCTGCGTTCCCACTGGATGGTTTATTGAAGGAGCCCAGATGTTACACCTATGGAGTGTAATTGCTTGCTGACTTATATCATACAGTATATTAGGGTATAGGTAGAGCGTTTCCTTTCGTGTAGTGCTCAATGTCACCCCTTGGGTGGTAATAGAATATCTGCTGTTCTCAGTCCTGACTCACAGAAGGTTGGCACGAAACATCTAGTTGCTCACTTTTACATTTCTCTCCCCGCACTGGTGAAGCAAATATCCCGAATATTTTTTTTCTGATGTAGAGATTAAGAGAAGGCCATTTAAATGGTAAAACAACAGTGATATAAGTGAATGATAAGAAAAAATATATGCTAATATATTATGCCAATAACAAGAGTATACTAGTTAACAGGGAAAAATATATCCACTTAATTCAATGTACACATTGAAGCAACATCGATATTATAAGTGAATGATAAGGAAATTATGTGAAAGTAGATCATATTAATAAGAATATACCTGTTAACAGGGAAAACATCTGCGTAACTTATATATATATATATATATATATATATATATATATATATATATATATATATATATATATATATATATATATATATTTAATCAACATCATCATCAGCCATTACAAGTCCACTGCTTAAACAAAGGCCTCCCCCAACCTTCTCCACGAAGTCCTTCACATTTTCCCTGCAAATTTCTCTCTCTCATCTTTCCACCTCCTGTCTGGCCTCTTTCTGCTATGTTTACAATCTCTCTCTCTCTCCCTCTCTCTCTCTCTCTCTCTCTCTCTCTCTCTCTCTCTCTCTCTCTCTCTCTCTATACAACGTTGATATAAGTGAATGTTAAGAAAATTATTTGATATTGTATTATATTAGTAATAACAGTACACTGATTAACCAGAAAAATATCTACCTAACCTAACGTACATACCTAAGAAAATGATAGCATATTGATATATGTTACAATGATGAATAAAAACATTACATAACAGCTGGTTATGCAGGAATCACAATAGCATCGCGAGAGAGTATGGTCTCGTAATAACTAAATAATGTTCACATAATTAATTGGGTGTCCACTCATCTTCACATAAATCAAGACTGTATGATAGGGCAGAAGTTTACTGTGGTTTGTTCATTTTATCATAATCTCACACAGTTTTCTCCATCTTCAGTCAGGTTACAAGTTCTTGTCACTTTCACACTGAACCAGTTTCACTTCTTTCATTGTTCCATGTCATTACCAAATCTCATCGTCTCTTTTCCATATATTTAACACAACAGTGAATAAAACAACACCATGAACAAAAATCCTAGCAGAGTGAATGCAAATAGAAGGATATAAATACAAAATAAGGGCTCAAAAAGTTAAGAAGGAGGAGAGATATCTGAACTATAGTAATCCGGTTCTTACAAGGAACAGCTGTGATTAGTTGGAAGAGATGAAGATGACTGAAGAACAAACAGGAATATGATAGCCATGGAAATGGGGGTAGCTTCTAACATAGGATGGTACAAGCTTCAGGAAAGAAAATATAATTAAGATTAAAGTTAGTGAGAGCCCATTATAAAATTTAAAAAAAAAAATCTGACATTGGGACAAGATCTATCTTAACATGACAGCTGATAAACTCTCTATTTTTGTTGGAAGGTGATATACAATATCTTTATTATAACACTGATCTTATCATTTCATTAAGATATTCAAAACTTTGAACAGTTGCATACCTACTTCGTTCACACATGTAAAGTACTACCTAGTAACAAAAATGTAATTATATCTGTAATAATACTTAACAGTAACAGAGATATAATAATATATAACAGAGATGTAAAGATATGTAGAATAATACTTCCTAGGAAACAGAGGTGCAATAATACATGGAACAATACTACCTAGTAACAGAGGTGTAATAACAAACCGGTATGGAAACATACTACTTAGTAATAAAGATCTCTTCCCCCTGCTGAAATATCCCCATTTCATTCTCCTGGTTACCATCTCCTCACAAACTTCCTAAAGAAGGGTGGCACCCGTTGGTATACCAAATCTGAATCTGCAGTTGACACCATGTTGAACTTCACTTCAACTAATTTTGATTATTCACTGAATAAATACACAAATTAATTAAATAAATTTAATTAATCTAAATATTACCAAATATATATGTGTATTTTATTGCTCCCCCAGTGCTTCTTCAGAACCCACCATATTTGACACCATATCCACAGAAATGACTAACCTTAACCTCACCATTAGCACTGAAATTAGTTTTGGGTGATTTTAATGTACATAATGTAGAATGGTTATTGCATTTTGCTAAGACTGACGATACTGGTCTAGAATGCTAGTTGTTTGCAGAATCGTCTAATCTCATGCAGCTGGTAAATCAACTGACCAGAAAACCAGATAATCCTGACCATAATGCCTATCTCTTGGGTCTGTTCCTGACAAATAATTCAGACCAGTACAGGACTGAAGTACTGTCACCACTTGGATTATTGTAGAGTTCGTAGCTTCTTCACTGACGAGCACTTAGCTATAGTTTATAATAGTCATGTGTGCTCTCAGCTGGAATATTGCTCACCCTTGTGGAAAGAATGTGGAGAGGTTGTACTAAAATGTCATGGGGTTTTTAAAATATCACGGTGTTTTTTAAATAAATGCTTAAATATTATTTAATTGATAATAATATTCAATTATATTGAAGAGCAGGGACAATGATTGTCTTGCTACATCAAGCAATAATTACTTTACCGGTCCGCTTCGCACGATTCTCTAAGAACGAGAATTTATAAACTTTCTCAACAGTACACAGCAGAGACTAATTACTCACAAATGCTGAATTAGTACTGTTAGCCCCTGGAGAAAGTTACTTCACCCCTGACAATAAATAACTAATACTAATAATAGTATCAGGTTCTTGCTGATGCTTAACTCCTAGGTGGCACAACGGATTTTAAGCTTAATACAAGACTGGCCTAAGTACCAGTTATGAAAGGCAAACGTTTATGCAAGCTAGGAGCTATAAGAGAAATAAGTTTAACTGCGGAGAAATGAAACAAGAGTTTACATTACATTAAGCTCAATAAAAAGAACTGTTAAATTTATTGATTACAAAATAAATTTAATGTTACATTTCAAATCAAATTAATGAGATCACACTCACTCACACAAGAGCTAAGTTCTTACGCCTAGGAAAAAAAACACCTTAATTAAACTCTTAAAACTAGGATAATACAAAAAGGAAATACTATTCGATGAATGCGGTGTATCACCACTAAGGTGGGAGCACTGGGCAGCTGTGGTCTAAGTAGAGCCTGGCTGACTTCTCACTTGTTGGAGCACAGATCCTTCCTCCGTCAGAGCAAACACTGGACTGACTAAATCGTGGGAAAGAAATGGGTGCGATAGGCCGCATTTTTCTAACGGTCGAGGCAAGCAGGGGCGAACAATAAAGAAACAATAGTATCGCTCAGTAGAGTACTTAGTGATGTGCATTAAATCGGTCACTTTTGAAACAGTGACGAATGTTTTGAAAAGTATACCACAGAAGTGGAGAGAGAGAAACGGTTAACTGAGCGATACACAGTGAGTTTTCCACTAATAGTTCGTGGCTTCTCACAAAAGGGAAATGTCGCGAATTTGATTCGTGACATAAAACAACTAGACAAAATTCAGAACACAGCTGTCAGATATTATTAACCTTGCTATTACAAAGAAACTACCTCCCCTACAGGTAAGAAGGAATGTTGCCTCCTTTGCATTATTTTACAGATACTTTCATGGCAAATGCTCAGACGAAGTTGCATCCATTATGCCACCTCTCCATGCTTTCTTCTGTGCTACACAGGCATCTGGTAGTGCTCATGACTGGAATGTTAAACTGCCATATTGCAGAACTCCCATCTATAAGGAATCTTTTCTTCCTCGAACTGCATCTCTTTGGAACTCACTTTCCCAGAGCTGTTTCTTCCCAAACTTCAACCTACAGCTCTTCAAGTTCACCTGTTACCTTTTTTTTTTTTTTTTATGAATGGACGACACCAGTAAGCTGGTATATTGATAATTGTTTTTATTCATTTGTTTTTCCTTCCTCTCTTCTGTTATTAAAAAATATAATATATGAAATAATATTTCCTATCATCCAGAGATGAACCATGGACAGCTGGTGTTGATCAAGGTTGTCTACTATCTTCACAACATCTTATTTATCATAGGAATCCGGATTAATGTTCTAATCAGCTAAGTGGTCCTGAGAGGTGGGGGAACTGATACCATCAAAAGTGGGGCAAGTTGCTAAGTGAAGCTTTTTTCTGTACTCACTGACATGCTGAACAGGCGATGATGAAGAGATAGTAAGGGAAGGAGGGAGGAGGAGGAGGAGGAAGAGGAGGAGAGGAAGAAGAAGAAGAAAAGAAATCGATGATGCATCATTATTCTGATTTTCCTCCCACTCGAAATACCTGGGAGTTCCCTTAAGATTGTCCGCATGGGCTTACTCTCAGATGATGAGCTTACCTACTTACTTACTCTCAAACGAAATTTGTTACCTTTATGAGATATCAATTGACATGGGCCTGTAAATTTGTCATCTAATTTAGAACTATGTGTATATGAACGGGCAAATACTAAGTCGCCAAAGTTAATGCTGATAGGTGATGCAGACTTATGCTGGCATTATATCATATCTTTAGATAAGTACAGATTAGCCTTTAACACGAGGCGTCCCATCGACGTATGAGTACGTTGCAACGTTTTGTCACAGCTAGACCCATCGATGTACCAGTACGTTGCGTAATTGCAAGGTTCATAATTTGGACAACTTTCAATTTCTGCACGTGATTTTTGGTATGTATACACGGTACACCTTCCTCTACAAGATGCCAGGCAGGGACAATGCCTTACCCCGCATGGTCTCCACACCTTGCATGCCATTGTCTCGGAAATTCACCTGATACCAGTGACCTGGCCAATAAAGACATTCAAGGCCAGAGCGATTCCCCAATCGATGACAATGTGGAGGACAAAGTTTACATAGCATTACAGGAAGAAACAGTCAGAAATGACGATCAGGTAATGTCGCCAAAAAAAGGTTAGGTATATTGATGTGTTACTGAGTGAAACAATGCTTATATTGCCTATATTATTGTTTGAAAACCAATATACTCTCGTGCTACATATAAATTCGTACCAAATAAATAAATAAATACCGTTTATGAGTGGTTTGGAATAGTTACCCTCCCATAGAACTCGTTTTCTTTGGAGCCAGCCTGACAGAAAACCCAGTAAGGTAAGGAGTACTGCTACCTATATTGCGTATTTTAAACCTCAGGTGAGTGATTTCTCTATGAATTTTCGATGTTTCTCACCAAAAGCAGAGGTTTGAGCCAAAAAAATGTTTTTTCCAAAATTGGTCGGGATTTGGGGAAGTCAGTGGTGGAAAATCGGTTGGGACGGGACGGGTTAAATACTGAGGTATATTCTTGAAGTCTGTCATTTTCACATTTACGTAATCATCCAAATTATAGAGTGAACTAGGTTACTTTAATATTGCTGAACAGGGCAGTTTTTCATCAAATGCATATAACACAAAGAATGGAGTTTCGTCATTGTATTTATTGATGGAACTACTGACTGAGGCAGCAACTTGGTGTATCCACTCATCCCAACAGATGCTTTTGAGAACCTGAGTACCTCAAGCACTCCAGCACCTTACGATTTTGCCTTTCGAGATGGACATTGGACACCGGGCGGTTGGGTATGATATTACATTTATTGATGTCATACTGCTTACAAATTTCAACAAGATGACTATTCTTAAACTCTGAGCCATTATTGGTAATAACGGTGGGTGGTGTAGAGAATGGACAAATGGTGTGATCAATGAAGGCACATGCAATGCTCTTAGCAGTCTTGTCTTGGAGAGCTACGAGAACACAGTAATGTGAGAAATGATTATCTGGCACAAATACTCTGCACCGGACTCTGTGAGGGGCAATTTAAGAAGGTCAATAGACGCAGTTTCCCATGGACGTGATTGAACTGGATACTGCAACAGGGTAGCAGGTAATCCAGCTGACCCATTATGACGATTACAAGGAACACAGGAATCTCAGTGAACATTGATGTCCTCGTGCATAGTAGGCCAGTTAAATGAAAGACTTGTTTGTCTCAAACACCGATTTTTTCCCGGATGGGATGCATAAGGTGTGTTATGGATAATGTAGAGTACTGAAGGTATTACATCAGTGGGAATAACAAGTTGACGTACCTCTCTGTTTGGCATGTCCCTCCTGGTAAGGGATGTCTTCCTATACAAAATATCATTGTCTAACATGGGATTATCCACTGGCACTGGCAGAATAAGTAAAGTTGAAGCATCTTTCATTTCTAGGAAATAACGAACCTTAGTCCACAGAGGGTCTGTGCACTGACAATTAGAAAAAACATCTGAGGTTAGGATGTTGTAAGGAACTTTATTTGGTTGACATGGTGTGACTGCCGCAGCTAAGTGATGTGAAAGAGCATCTGCAACCACATTCGATTTATCAGGTACGTACTCAAAGGTTGGGTTAAAATCTTAGATAATAACTGATTATCGTGCTAGATGACCAGTACTGTAAGATTTCATTCTCTGAATAAATCGCACAGTGGGAGGTTATATTTTTGGATATATACTGGATTTCCAAAGATTATATTTCAGAAATGTTTGAGAGATCAAACAACTGCTTAACCCGCTGCATGCCAGTGCCGTTTTAGAACGGTCTGACATAGTTACATGGCCAGAGCCAGTGCCATTTTAAAATGGTTTATGATAAAAAAAATTCACTGTGACCACATTTTTCAAGATTCGCTTGTAAAAATTGGCAGGCATGTATGATAACTGTTCCTCTACCATCCCCCAGGCTGTCTAGGCCATACACTCACTCGCTCCCCCTCTCACGCTCGCTCTGCCTCACTCTGCCTGTGTGCCTCATCCAGTGCTGTACGTAGTGAAGGCATTTTGTAAATATTTTCATGTAGGTGTAAGTTGTAAATATTTTCTTGTAAGTGTAATATTATAATGAAGTCAAGTTGTAAATTCCTTCTTGTAAGTGCCAGGACACTATGTAATGAAGTCAAGTTGTATCTGTCTTCAAGTAAGTGTAAGATAATGCATTCACAGTGAGAAGGACATGCAAATTGTGATAGATGTTGAAGTAATAAGTAATCAGAAAAGTGTACTAAACATTGCTATACCTTCCCAGCATAAATACCTGAGTATACCTTACATAGAAAACGGCTTTCTCTCACCTATGTGGTGAGTGTGAGAAAGCAGCTATACCTGTACACAAGTATGCAGGACTCAATAAAACCCATTTCCGGGCCTCGGTGAGCATTTTAATGGTGAAATTCATTGTTTCCACATCGAAATCTATCATTGTAGCCAAAAAAAAAAAAAGGTTGAAAAATGGCTGGCACTGGAGCGACCCATAAGGCTAAAAATAGCTGGCACGCGGCGGGGTAAGCCTCCCAGTTAGAACACTGTAGTTACGTTCTGCTGCATTAAGGGCATGACTGTCATACTGGTTGACGGTCTTTTTTTTTTTTTTTTTAAGTAAACAATTTATTTGGGTGATACATGTGCTGAATTATCCTATGATATAGTCAATTTGACAAACCAAAGTAAAAATGTGGATAAATAAGCCTTTGAAGTTGCACAAAAAGAGGTTGATGGCAGCACGCGCCTCAATTGGTCGTGACGTCATAAACACGCCAAACCGGGAGACAAAACAAGACTGATCCCAAGCTGTGTGATTGTGGTTCTGCTAATTAACTAAGCTTTGCTTCGTCATAGCCAAGTCAGTGAATAAGCACCATTGGTGTTTTGTTCCACTTTGCAAGAACACAAGTAGAATCACACCAGAAAACAGATTCATCATTGTTCCAAGAGATGAAAACCAGGAAGCTGTGGTGCTGAGCAGTGTGTCGGGAGTACCCCATCACAACTGTCTAGTGGCAACACCAACTGTTGCGAAGAGGTGCGAGCGAATACCGAATCGGCGGTCATTAAAGGAATCGGCACTTTAAAGTGGAAAATATCATTTTTATCACCACATTGGTACATGCACACTAATCTGAAATCCCACCAAAAATTTTTGCTTAATAAGATCATGAATAAAAAATCAGGTTTCATAGCTAATACATGCTAAAGTTAATGGATATTTAGCTTTCAGATCGTCAACATGCACTGACAGACTTCCGTTTTGCACAGACATTGATTTAAAGCACAGATTAAATGTATTTGCATTGTACTTGTAAATCAGAATTTACACAAAACAGTTCTGTTAAGCCGAGTTTTCAAGCTCGAGGTGAAACACCCGCTAACATTTGCAATGTTTGCTCTGAATCCTGAATTTTTATTCTAGTCAAATTAAACTAAAATTTTTGACCTGACTTCAGATAATTAGGTGTGTATGAACCTATATGGTGATAAAAATTATAACAGCCTAACATATACAGCTTTACATAACCTGAAAGTCACCTGTCATGCAAAACAACCCTAACTTTGTCTTAAGCCATTGGTAGCGATGTGAACTCTTATTCTCCAGATCAGACTGTTACTAAAAAGATTTTTAAAGATCACCAATACATAAGACCGAGAAAAGAGATAATCCAAACTCCACAGTGGTCTAGCTATCCATTGTCATGCCTGTATAGGTGGGAAAAAACCGAAATATTACGGTCTTTGTGACATCTTCCCTACGTATTACTGCAAAATTTCAGGGCTATATGCCTCTGGAGTCAGGACCTTGCATTACTTATACTGATTCAGTTCACAAATCACTTCATTACCACTTCATCAAATCTAATCTTTGTGGTACCAAGTTGTCCTACATGTAGTAGTACCCCCTGGTTGTCACAAGGTTCACCGTCACTACTAACCTCTCTAAAACCAACAAAACTCTTCTTTAAAGCACAAACACTGCATACTTCATCTTTAAGAGAGCTATGACACTAAGTCTTACATACCTAGCATGATACTAACTGCTGAATAACACAGATATCTTACCTGTACTGGAGTATGATTCCCAAACATTGTTGTGAGTGGTGGTCAGCTGTGGCCCTGGTGTGGGTAAAAAGTCAGGTACCTATTGTTCTGTGCATCAATCAGTTTTAATTCAGGTCACCCTTTGTTCTGTGTGTCACTCTTTGCTGCAGGTGTGCATAAAAGACCTCTACCCTTTATGTTTCTCTATCACTCTGAAGATGTAATAAATGAAAGTATTCACTGTCGCTTCTTTCCTTTCTCCTGTGATTATTTTGCATATATATATATATATATATATATATATATATATATATATATATATATATATATATATATATATATAATGACAAGTGAAGTTTTTGGATGAAAATAGTAAAAATAAAGTGAGAGTATTAAAATTAATCTGGGGATGTCGTTTTAAAATAGTAATCTAATCCTGTAAGAGAAGAAAGAGAAAAGAGAGAAAAATCTTGCATTACGGTTATTGGTCCGGAGAGAATAGATGGATTTTTTTTTTTTTTTTTTCAGTGAATGGTTCTAAATCACTTTTGCTTAAACAACATCTACTACAAGGAGTGGTGTGAGCCGCTACTGATAGCTTGTGGGGGAGGAAGAAGGCACATTACAGGTCACCGGCTCACTGTTGGTTTGACGGTCAACAGGGTCATGGCTAAGACGATTTGATGACAGAAGGCTTGCATTAGACAGCAGGGATGCCTGCAGCAGACGTTTCAGTGGCTGACTGTCTTATTGACGAGCTTGTCAGCAGACAGACTTATTGACAGGCTGATTTGTTGAAGGACAGCTTGCAGCAAACAACATGGATGGCAGCAGTAGACAGTTTTTATTGGAAGGCAGTCTTATTAATTAGACAGACAGTCGGTATAAAAGTTACTGGATTTGATGGAAGATAGACTTGACTAAGGCGTGTTCTTGACCTCGCTGCCAACAAAATGTGAAATGTGGGCCCGTGGAATTTCTATCAGGATTTCAGGTGAAGTCGCCAATATGTTAAATATACAGAGTGTAGTTCGTTTCTGACTTCTCTTACAAATGTTTAGGGCATAGGTTGTGTTTCCTTTGTGTGGTGCTCACTGTCACCCCTAGGCTGTTTACAGAGGGTCTGCTGTTCTCAATCCTGACTGACAGATGGCTCAGTGCAAAACATCTGGTTGCTCACTCTTACAAGCACTAGAAGAATGGTGGCCACCTACAACAGCAGCTATAGAACGAGCAGAAGCGAAGTTAGAGATGAGGGCACAGATAGTTGGATAGAAACCGTAAGAGAGCAGTTTGGAAATTAAAGATTTATACCAGACTCGGTCAAAAGCCTTTGAAATGTCATGTGCAATGGCAAGGCTTTCTCCAAAGTTCTGAAAGGAGGATGACTAGGAGTCTGAAAGGTAGGTGAGAAGATCGCCAATGGAGCGTCCCTGGTGTGTGTGTGTGTGTGTGTGTGTGTGTGTGAAATCAAATTTGCGTTGATATGTGTGTGTGTGTGTGTGTGTGTGTGTGTGTGTGTGTGTGTGTGTGTGTGTGTGTGTGAAATAGAATTTGCATTGATATGTATTTGAGTGTGAGTTGGTTTTGTTATGTTTCACTTCATATAATACATGACTAAGTAGTCCTTGTTCTCTCTGTTACTTATGAAGGACATGGAATAATATTATCGTGTCCTTATCGCATGAAGGACATGGAATAATATTATCGTGTTCTTATCGCATTTATCTCTCCTCTGACAACACACTTGACTTTTCGATCATTTTTCTATCGTTACCACACCAAACATCCATTAGTTTTCCCATCAGCACCACCCACATTCACCTGAACTATCACTTCCATCAACAATGCCTTTAGCATTTCACTTGTTTTGCTGCATCTCTGTCACAGTCCAACCATAAAGCAGTTATCATCTCCACCATCGATGAACAGTACAGTCTATCAAAAGGGCACTGGTGCACACTGAGGATGAAAACAGCATTGATGCTGGATTGTGCAAATGCTCGTTGGTCCTATACACGACACTTGCGTCCGTTCATTCATCCATCTATTTATCTGTCTATCTATTGCCAGACGCCATAATCCCGTGAGGGATGACCACAAACAAATCGCTCCATGTCACCCTGGCCCTGGCCATTTCACTGCCCTCCCCCAGGTCACTCCCCTACTCTCATGTATCTCTCCACTCTATCCCTCCATGTCATCCTCAGCCTCCCCTTCCTTCCACCCCACCTCACTCACATACACTCTCCTCGCTAGTCTCTCGTTCAGTATCCTCTCCACATGGCAAAACCACCTCACTGTATTTCTCCAAAAACTTTCTATCACATCCACACCCACACCACAACACTATTCATTTCCTCATTTGTCAGTCTGTCTCTCCATGTAACCCCACATGCTTCGCTCAAATAACTCATTTTCACCGCTCTTACTCTTGACTTGTGTCCTTGCAACGAGATCCAAACTTCACTTCCATATGTTAGAGTTGGTATCACTATACTATCATGCGGTGACTTTTTTACTTCCATGCTCACTTCCCTGTTTCTTATCACTGCTTTCAAAGAACCAGCAACCTTTCTTCCTTGTTGTACCCTTTCAAGCACTTCATCCTCCAAACTTCCATCCTTACTCATCACCATACCCAAGTACTTAAATGCACATAAATGCACTTACATTTTCCATTTTCTAATCATCCAACCTCACCATACATTCAGTAACTTCATTATTTTCTCTCAACGACCATAACTTTAATCTTCCTTACATTCAGCTTTAGATTCCATTTCATACACACTATCCCAAGCTCACTGACCAAGCCTTGCAGTTTTACTTCGTCTTCACCTAACAATTTACATTCTCATCCACAAACAACAATACATGAAGTTTTCAAATGCTGCCTTCTCTCATTAGGTCTGCTCCAACATCCACTGCTATATTTTGTATCTCTTTTATAACTTCATCCATATACAGATTGAACAACCATGGAAACATGACACGTCCCTATTTCAATCCATCATCCAGACAGAAAAATTCACTCAGTTAATCATCCACATACACTGTAGCCTTAGCACCCTAATACAATCTCTTCACGGCATTCAGCAACTTCCCATTTACTCCATATATTAATATTTCCCAAATTCCTTGTCTATCCACTCTGTCATATGCTTTATCAAAATCCAGGGAGGCCGCATGGAACTTCTTTCCCTTCTCTAGAAACTTTTCCTCTAAAGACTTAAGGATGAATATCTGATCTACACAACCTCTTCCCTTCCTATAACCTCCCTGTTGTCCAGCTAATTCCTCTGTTATTTCCCTAATCCTGTTTACCCCTTAACCGCGGGGTGTCACTTTTGTGACGCTTGGGAGCAAGGGATCATACCTCGGGGAGTCACTTTTGTGATTCCGTGTTATTTTGAATTCGCCCTGGCTTTCAAGTGGTGGCTTGTATCATCTATCAGTTCTACCAGTGTCCAGCTATACTCAGTTCTGCTAATGTCACCTGTACTCCCATCCACTGTTGACAATTTACCCATTTTTCTTCTATCCTTGACTTCCCCCCTCCTTACCTCCCCTCCATTATCCTCTCCTCCCACCTGACCAGCTGTGCTGCGCTACACAAATGCTGGACAGATTTTTCCACTCATTGTCATGAGTGCACTCTCGTCGTCATGGCTGCCCATGTGCTCGCTTTTGTGGTGGTGCCTTACCTGCTGCAGGCTCTCCTGCTGCTCTTGTGCCTCTTCTTCATGTGTGTGACGATGGCCCTGCCGCCTGAGAAGAGGAAGAGAGTGGTTTTGACTCTGGAGAAGAAGAGGGAGATATTGGAGAAAGTGGATGTGGGATGGTCTTCGTCACGCATCCTTCATGAGTTCAACCTGGCCCGATCTACTTTGTCTGATATCAAGGATCCCGAGACAAACTCATGCAGTACACGGCAGACTTCTCGTCAAAAAGCAAATGCAACGCGGAGAGGATGATGATGTTTACTCCCAAGTATGCTGAAGTTGACCGTTCCACGTTGATTTGGTGTCGACAGCAACGTGCTGCTGGTGTGATGGTGCACGGCATGGAGCTGAAGGCTGCTGCTGAGAAGTTCACAAGGCTTCACAACGCCCAAGACTTCAAGGCATCCGAGGGTTGGCTCTTCGTGTTCAAGTTACGACAAGACCTTACCAACCATAAGTCTCATGGTGAAGCTTTGGACGCTAACATGGATGGAGTAGAGGAGTTTCGGTACAAGGTGAAGGCCTTGATCGACAGGGAGGGCCTCACTCTCGGTCAAGTCTACAATGCTGATGAAACTGGTTTATTCTATCGCTCTTTGCCTAGAAACACTCTAGCCGAGGAGATGGAGAAGCGTGTACCTGGCCGCAAACTCTCCAAGCAAAGGATATCTGCTTTGTGTTGTGCTAATGCTAACGGCATGCACCAGCTTAAGCCCGTTATTATTGGCCATGCAAAGCAGCCTCAGTGTCTTCATGGGGTGATGGATATCCTTCCTGTCGTTTGGTACCATTCCTTGAAGGCATGGTTCACAGCCCACATCTTCAAAGACTGGTTCCACCAACATTTCGACAAGGAGGTCATACGTTACCAGATGGAGAAACTGGGAATCCCACACGACCAGGTAAAGGACCTCCTTCTCCTTAACAATGCACCTGCCCACCTGTGTGACAAGGACTTGGTGGCTGAGAATGGCCGCATTAGGTGCATGTTTCTGCCACCTAGTACTACTGCTCTCATCCAACGAATGGGCCAAGGAGTGATCATGGCAACGAAGTGGCTATACCGACGGAAGTTCCTGGACGAGGTGATGGTTGTTCTCGAGAACGAGGACGAGAGCAGGGAGGGACGTGACACACGAGGCCAGCGGACTTGGGAAAACCTTCGCCACTACAACATCAAGTCTGCCATTTACAGCTGGGCCAATGCATGGAAGGAAGTCCATGTCAAGACTCTAGAAAATGGTTGGTCTCATCTGCTTCTCGGAACAGATGTGGAGCACGATTTCCTAGGTTTCGACGTGGATGACTTCCATGCACGTCTACGTGCGCATGGGGACGATGTTGATGTGGATGAAGTGTGTGAATGGTTGGATGACGACGAGGGCAATCCTGGGTATCAGACCCTGTCTGACATCGAGATCGCATCTTCAGTTGCAGGAGAAAGTACCCAGCTTGAGGATTCCGACGAGGACGGCGACAATGATGCAGACTCCTCTCAGCATGACACTACTCCAGCCATCCCCAAGCTGAGCACACTCCGGGAACACCTAGAGGTCATTCTTGACTACCTGGAACACCCGGACTGCAACAGGGAGATGGGGGCCCTTGGGACTTGTGGAGGAAGTACGTGCTTTCAGGCACCGCATCATTAATTGTCAGAATCGTTGTTCCTTGCGTCAATCAATGATTGAAAACTTTTTCGGGCCCGTGAACCCCGCTGTGCCCAGCCCTGGCTCCACTTCGTTGCCTTCCCATGACAGGCCCTCATGCTCCGAGCTATAGCCCAGCACATCAGCCATGGTGGAGTCACCACTCGACGTGAGTTTGCGCCTATCTTCAGAGTCGTCTGCAGTGGGTACGCCATCACCACGACCCAGTGACGCACCCCTAGGTCACCTCCATGTGCTACTCTCAGACTCTGACAGTCATTAAATGGCAAGAATTTCTCCACTAGACCACACGGGAGTTTAGTGTTGTGCAGTGAAAGAATAACAGTGCATATTGTTAAGAAATTAGAATTCTGAATGAAAAGAGACTGATTTAATAGACTTTCA
>NC_137025.1:28944991-28989991 GCF_032717465.1 Coenobita brevimanus
GATTCGTTTGAAGTCAAGTCCGGAGTAATTCAAGGTGGTGTTCTATCGCCTTTACTATTTGTATTGGTCATTGATTACATTATGAAACGCGTTGGAACAGAAACCGGTACAGGTATACTTTGGGGAGAGAACAGGAAACTTTTGGATTTAGATTATGCAGATGATATAGTTTTGATTTGTGATGGGCCAGAAGGGATGCAGAGAGTGTTGGACTGTTTGGTGAGTGAAGGTCGCAAGGTGGGTTTGTTTATTAATTGTGGAAAAACTGAAATAATCAATATGAATATGGAAAATGCGCAGGAATGTGTAATTGGAGGTATGGTTGTAAAGCAAGTTGATAGGTTTAAATATTTAGGTACTTATTTAGCCAAGGATGGTTCTTTGAACTTTGAATTCAAGGAAAGGTTAAAGAAGGCTAATCAGGCAATGGGAATGCTTAAAAATATTTGGAATAATAACAATTTTTCTGTGCATACAAAAATCAAACTTTATAAGGTAATGGTTAGGAGTATCTTAATTTATGGACACGAGTCTTGGTACAGCACAGTGACTATGGAAAATAAATTCTTGGTGTTTGAAAACAAAGCACTTAGAAGAATATTAGGAGTTAAGTGGTGGGAAAGGATACCAAATAGTAGAATTAGAGAAATAACGGGAGTGCAGCCGGTTGATGAATATGTTAGGTTATCACGATGGAAGTGGCTAAGACATGTGTATAGGAGACAGGGAATAGTACGAGGTACACCAGGGTGGGTGGCTCTTGGTGGGAGAGGTAGAGGAAGGCCAAAAGAGACGTGGGTGAGGACAATGAGACGGGAAGCTGGAGATGAGTGTTAGGGAGATCTTGAGGAGTTAGCACAAGATAGGATGTGGTGGTGTGAGTTCATCGAGGCCCTATGCATCCCCGAGGGTGCTACAGGAAATTATATATATATATATATATCCCTCCACTATCCGACGTAAAAGAGCCAAAGGCATGTCCGGAAAGTGGTCCTGTCCGGATAGTGGGCACCAGCCTACTGGTCTTGTACTAATGGACCCTGACTCACAAAAACACCTATACTACTGCCTCTGGACATGCATAGCACTTTTTAAAGACCCAAATCACACCAATAAGGAAGATAAAAAACTGAAATAAATTCAAAAGAACCATAAAATTAGGTTTTAGAGGTGAATTTATACAATATTAAACACTCTAGGTACTACCAACAAGTCCCTAGCTCCTGGACTGGTACTGATGGACCCTAACTCAGAGAAATACCTCCCTACTGCACATGCATAGCACCTAATACCCTATTCACACCAATAAGGGACATAAAAGAGTGAAATGAGGTATTAGAGGTAAGTACAGTATGGAAAATACAGTACAGTACAATATGAAACATTCTGGGTATTTAGAGGAAGTCCTTAGCCATCTCGATGAATAACCACCTCCTCTCAGACTCTGTAAGAACGATTTCCTGAAGCACTTGCAGTACACTGTTCATGAAGTCTTGCACTGAATTTAGTCATCCACACTCAGAAGTCCATTCTCTTAACACTGCGCACTCTTGTCTTACTTATGCTCCATTGTAACTTTATGAAATAAGTGTTGCACTCTGCACTTAGAGTCTTTGCACTCATAAATCCATTTCCTAAACATAACACACTCTAGTTAATTTCAGCTACATTGAAAGTCTATTAAATCAGTCCCTTTTCACTCAGAATTCTAATTTCTTAACAATATGCACTGTTTTTCTTTCACTGCACAATACTAAACTCCCGTGTGGTCTAGTGGAGAAGTTCTTGACGTTTAATGACTGTCAGAGTCTGAGAGTAGCACATGGAGGTGACCTAGGGGTGCGTCGCTGGGTCGTGGTGATGGCGTACCCACTGCAGACGACTCTGAAGATAGGCGCAAACTCATGTCGAGTGGTGACTCCACCGTGGCTGATGTGCTGGGCTGTGGTTCAGAGCATGAGGGCCTGTCTTGGGAAGGCAACGAAGTGGAGCCAGGGCTGGGCACAGCGGGGGTCACGGGCCTGAAAAAGCTGTCAATCGTTGATTGACGCAAGGAACAACGATTCTGATGATTAACCCTTAGCCGCTGGGGGGTTTCTGGCTGCAGCACACGCCTCCCTACGGACGATTTCCGAGATTTTGGAAAAAATACCCTTACTTCAAACCCTTATATCTGCCAAACTATAATAGCTAGAGAATTCAATGAAAGTTCATAAGTCTCACCAACTCTTCCTCTTTCCAATGAAGGTATCCCAAGGTCTCTAGGTGGTCCCGTCGATGAGTAACAATGACTTGAAGACGAGTGTTTTTTCACGTTTTGGCGCGCGGCTCCGAGTGCGGGCCACTGGCCATGGCATTGGCCCAGCCAGCTAGCGTTGGTAGCACTGATTGGAGTGGTGATTGTAACAGTGCCCGAGCGTCCTTGGAATGCGGAATATTCCACTCATTTTTTCTACTCCTCCTTACTCACCACCATGAAAATGAGTCATCACCCAGTTCATGTGGCTCACCCAAGGATTTACCGCCCACACCACCATGCCACTAAGCCCCATAGGTGTGTGGGAAAAGAGATATCTCGTCGTTTTTCTGTACTCACCTCTTCCGTAAATAATCATATTTCTCCTTTACTAAGACACTTAGAAATGCGCTTTACATCACGATTACGGGTAATTGCACTTTGACAAGTAAATGCTGTTGCTCTTTCACGCATTATCGTAGAGTATGAGGTAATTATTTGTACTGTAAATCTGACTGCCTCGTATTAATCAGGGTTATAGTGAAAATCATATAAATGTTTCACACAACTAACATTATTTGTACTTCACATCACAGATACACTGATGCTCATATTTGGCACAATCCTCCTGAGTATTGAGTGAAATAGTTTAGGTATACCGAAGCAGGTATTGTTCATTGTGGCTCGCTCACAAGTGGTTTTCTTTCAGGTAACAGGTAGGCAAACTCAAGGTATATCCAATAATTTTCTAACCAATATCCAATAAACAGTATCAGCTCCTGTATTGCACTTACTATAAATCACTTATATGCACTTGTAGAACTTATAAAAGACATATCTTAGCACTTTCTATAATTCACTTACAAAATCACACATTTCACTCATTTATGAAAATACACAAACTTCTGCACTGCTGTACACTATTTACACTTCCCCACACACCTGCTCAGTACTCATACCACTCCCGAAGGGCCTGGTTGTGGAGAATCTGCCCTTGAAATGGTTGGCTGAGGTGTGAGGGAGCGCAACCAGGCGGCGAGAGTGTGGGGGAAATGGCTCTGCGGCGTTTTTTTTCCACAGATGACCGCCAGGTCTGCATCACTTTCCCGATGTCCTGGGTCATCTTGCGCTTCCTCATCGCTGAAATCATCACTCTCATAGAGTGTCCCTTCCTCCTGGAGAAGTTGGAGAGCCCTCTCTGGCATCAGAGAGCGAGTAGGGGTTGGAGGGCGAGAGAGCTCACTCCACGTAGTTTTTTTTTTTTTTCTCTCCTCAGAGGACGTACTCGTCCTGAGTATACGAGAGACAGTATCGTCAAGGGCACGTCCTATGGCACTATCACTAATCCCTTTACCTGGCAATAAGGGCAGAACTTTTGCAGGGATTGATGAGGCAATTGGCCCTTCATGGGTGGGACAGAATCGGACAAGGTCAAGGAAGAAGACGTGGCTCCTCTCGCTACCACTGCCGAGTACAAACTGAACAGCGCAACCACAGGGTACCTGGGGGTCCTACCTACCCCATAGGTATCACAGAAAACGGTAGTGTAATCAAACAGTGGCGGGAAGGTGAGTGCGGTATTGCAAGGTAACCGGCGGCCCTCCGCGCCCTCAATCCTGTTGTGCATACATGTCAACTGACGGATAAGGGTTAATGATGTGCTGTCTGAAAGCACGCACTTCCTCCACAAGTCCCAAGGGCCCCATCTCCCTGTTGCAGTCCGGGTGTTCCAGGTAGTCCAGAACGAACTCTAGGTGTTCCCGGAATGTGCTCAACTTGGGGAAGGCTGGAGTAGTGTCATGCAGAGAGGAGTCCGCATTATTGTCGCCGTCCTTGTCGGAATCTTCAAGCTGGGTACTGACTCCTGCAACTGAAGATGCGATCTTGATATCAGACAGGGTCTGATACCCAGGATCGCCCTGGTTGTCATCCAACCACTCACGCATTTCGTCCACATCAACATCGTCCCCATGCGCATGTAGACGTGCATGGAAGTCACCCACGTCGAAACCTAGGAAATCGTGCTCCACATCCGTTCCGGGAAGCAGATGAGACCAACCATTTTCTAGAGTCTTGACAAGGACTTTCTTCCATGCACTGGCCCAGATGTAAATGGCAGACTTGATGTTGTAGCGGTGAAGGTTTTCCAAAGTCTGCTGGCCTCGTGTGTCACGTCCCTCCCTCCTCTCGTCCTCGTCCTCGAGAACAACCATCACCTCGTCCAGGAACTTCCGTCGGTATAGCCACTTCTTCGTTGCCACGATCACTCCTTGGTCCATTGGTTGGATGAGAGCAGTAGTATTAGGTGGCAGAAACATGTACCTAATGCAGCCATTCTCAGCCACCAAGTCCCTGTCACACAGGTAGGCAGGTGCATTGTTAAGGAGAAGTAGGGCCTTTACCTGGTCGTGTGGGATTCCCAGTTTCTCCCTCTGGTAATGTATGACCTCGTTGTCGAAATGGCAGTGGAACCAGTCTTTGAAGATGTGGGCTGTGAACCATACCTTCAAGGAATGGTACCAAATGACAGGAAGGACATCCATCACCCCACGAAGACACTAAGGCTGCTTTGCACGGCCAACAATAACGGGCTTAAGCTGGTGCATGCTCTTAGCATTAGCACAACACAAAGCAGATATCCTTTGCTTGGAGAGCTTGTGGCCAGGTACACTCTTCTCTGTCTCCTCGGCTAGAGTGTTCGTAGGCAAAGAGCAATAGAATAAACCAGTTTCGTCCCTCCCTGTCGATCAAGCCCTTCATCTTGTACCGAAACTCCTCAACTCCATCCTTGTTAGCGTCCAAAGTTTCTCCATGAGACTTATGGTTGGTAAGGTCATGTCGTAACTTGAACGCGAAGAGCCAACCCTCGGATGCCTTGAAGTCTTGGGCGTTGTGAAGCCTTGCGAACTTCTCAACAGCAGCCTTCAGCTCCGTGCCACGCACCATCACACTAGCAGCATGTTGCTGTCGATACCAAATCAACGTGGAGCGGTCAACTTCAGCATACTTGGGAGTAAACATCATCATCCTCTCCACGTTGCGTTTGCTTTTCAACGAGAAGTCTGCCATGTACTGCATGAGTTTGTCTCGGGATCCTTGATATCAAATAAAGTAGATTGGGCCAGGTTGAACTCAAGGAGGATGCGTGACGAAGACCATCCCACATCCACTTTCTCCAATATCTCCCTCTTCTTCTCCAGAGTCAAACCACTCTCTTCCTCTTCTCAGGCGGCGGGGCCATCGTCACACACACGAAGAAGAGGCACAAGAGCAGCAGGAGAGCCTGCAGCAGGTAAGGCACCACCACAAAAGCGAGCACGTGGGCAGCCACGATGACGAGCATGCACTCACGACAAGAGACGGGTGGTAAGTGGGGAGGATGCAGGGGCGCTCTAGTGGACATCAAAGGAATGATGCACCAAAACAAAGCTGTCCTATGCCGCGCATGCGAACTTCAAATTACGGGCGGGAAAAAGTAGGATTTTTTTCGAAATTTTTACGGTTTTCGGACCATTTTGGGAATATTGGATCCCGGGACGATAATGTCCGGTAAGTGGGGATGTCCGGAAAGTGGGCGTCCGGATAGTATGGGGATTACTGTATATATATATATATATATATATATATATATATATATATATATATATATATATATATATATATATATATATATATATATATATATATATATATACATATATATATATATATATATATATATATATATATATATATACATACATATATATATATATATATATATATATATATATATATATATATATATATATACATATATATATATATTATATATATATATATATATATATATATATATATATATATATATATATATATATATATATATATATATATATATATATATACATACATATCTATCTATCTATCTATAGCCCAACGCCCTAATCCCGCAAAAGATGGCCGCAGACAAAACGCCTCCATGTCGCTCTGTCACCCACCATTTGACTACCCTCCGCCCAACTCACCCCCCCCCTCCCTCATATTCCTCTCAACTCCATCCCTCCACCTCATCCTCGGTCTACCTCTCCCTCTCCCTCCCTCCATCTCACCTACATACACCCTCTTAGTCAGTCTTTCATTCTCCATTCTCTTCACATGTCCAAACCACCTCAGTGTATTTCTCCTAATCTTCTCAACCACATCGACATCCACCCCACAGCGTTCCTTCACTTCTTCATTCGTCAACCTGTCCCTCCACGTCACTCCACATGCTCCTCTTAAGTAACTCATTTCCACTGCTCTCACTTTTGACTTGTTCCCCTCTTGCAAGGTCCATGCCTCGCTTCCATACGTCAGAGTAGGGATCACAATACTATCATGCAGTGACTTCTTAACTTCCATACTCATCTCCCTATTTCTCATCACTGCTTTCAGTGTACCAACAACCTTCCTTCCCTGCTGTACCCTTTCACGCACTTCATCCCCCAAAGTTCCATCCTTACTCATCACACTACCCAAGTACTTGAATGCACTCTCATTCTCCATATCCTCATCATCCAACCTCACTGCACACTCTGTGACTTCATTCCTCTCAAACATCATAACTTTACTTTTGTTTACATTAACTTTCAGATTCCTCCTCCTACACACTGTCCCAAATTCATTCACCAAACCTTGCAACTCCCATTCATCTTCACTCAACAATACTGTATCATCAGCAAACAGCAACACCGGAATCTTCCAAATCTCACCCTCATTCATTAGAGCCACCCCAACACCCACTGACCTACCCTGCACCTCCTTTACAACCCCATCCATGTATTTATTAAACAGCCATGGAGACATCACACAACCCTGTTTCAGTCCCACATTGAGATCAAAGAACTCACTCAGCTCACCATCCACTCGCATCGCAGCCCTAACTCTCTCGTACATACTCTTCACAGCACTCAACAATTTCCCTTCCACTCCATATATTCTTAATACCTTCCACATAACTTGCGTATCTATTCTGTCATAAGCTTTCTCCAAGTCCATGAAGGCAGCAT
The DNA here is from genome assembly GCF_032717465.1 of Coenobita brevimanus. Lineage (NCBI taxonomy): Eukaryota > Metazoa > Arthropoda > Malacostraca > Decapoda > Coenobitidae > Coenobita > Coenobita brevimanus. The sequence goes on from NC_137025.1 coordinate 28,952,258, forward strand.
ACACTTTCCTTCCCTTCTCTAGATACTTCTCCACTAAACATAGAACAAATATCTGATCTACACACCCTTTTCCCTTCCTAAATCCCCCTTGTTCTTCTCCAACTAGCTCCTTTGTCATATGCCTAACCCTATCAATGAGTATTCTACCATATATTTTACTATTCATACTAAAAGGGCATATACCCCTATGGTTACCACATACTTCTCTCTCCCCTTTTCCTTTGTATAAAGGAACAATTATACCTGACTTCCAGTTCTCTGGAACCCTTCCCTCTTCCCAAGCCAATCTACACAACTTCCATATCCACTCCACAACAATCTCACCCCCATACCTAAGCATTTCACCACACACTTCATCAATTCCTGGGGCCTTTCCCAACTTAATCTTCTTCATCGCTTCCACTACTTCCGCCCTACTGATCTCTTCCTCCCTCCTCTCATCTCTTCTTTGCCCAGCCATTCCCCAACCACTTATACTCGTTCTGCTCTCACTCTCCACATTCAACAAATCCTCAAAGTGCTCCTTCCATCTCCTGAATTTCTCTCTCTTCTCCACCAACAATCTATTATTTCTATCTTTCACTCCCCTACTATTTCCCCTTTCACACTGCGTTACTTTCTTTACCTCCTTCCAAAACAATTTCTTACTCTCCCTCCATTTCACACTCAGATTCCTCCCAAACTCTTCATCCACTTTCTTCTTACTCTCCTTCACCAGTCTCTTAACCTTCATTCCCCTGCTCACATATACCTCTCCCTTCTCTCTCTCATCTTCTTCCCTACTTCTACTCGCTAACCATTCACTATATCCCTTCTTCTTTTGTTCCACAGCTCGTTTCACCTCATCATTGCACCAAGCTGTCCCTTGCACACCCTTGCGTCTCCTTACTCCACAAACCGCCTCACATGCTACGCCTATCTCTTCTTACATACGTCTTCCACCCCTTCCATCTGCTCTAGTTCATACCTTCCCAATCTTTCTTCCACTATGCTCTTATACTCTGTCATTTTCTCACTATCTTGCAATTTCTCCACTCTTCTCACAGGAGCTGCTTCCTCCTGTCTTCCCCTTTGTCTCCTCAACCACTTTCTTTGCAGCTCTACCTTGGCCATCACTAAGTGATGGTCCAAGACTCCATTCCCCCACCCTCTCCACACTCTTGCATCCAACACTTGTCTTCTCATTCGCTCATCCACACACACGTAGTCTATCATTGCCTTTCGTTCAACAAGTTCACCATCCATCCTCCTCATTACTCTCCATGTATACCGGTGGATCATCTCATGACGAAAGTAGGTGTTGGCTATTGCAAACCCCTTACAAGCACAGATGTCCACCAAAGCACTTCCATTCCCATCTACTTCAGCTGGCACACCCCACTGACCAACCACTCCATCCACTCGTACATTCCCAACTTTGCCATTCATGTCTCCAATCACAGCACTCTCTCACTCCTCTCAAACTTGTTCATACATGCTTCTACTCTCGCCCAAAACTCATCTTTCACTGTTGCCACTCGATCCTCTGTTGGAGCATACACACATACAATCGCCCACGCTTGTATACCACTTTCATCCTCACCCATACAATCCTTGCACCCACTGTTCCATACTCTTATATTTTCTTTCCACTTCTTGCTTATCATCAGACATACTCCCTCTCTTGTCCTCTCATTCTCATTGACTTTCGCACATATATCTAAACCATATTCCCATTCTCTCACCCTTTCACCTTCCCATTTAGTTTCAGTCAATCCACATATATCCACTTTTGCATCCTCAAGCACCTGAACAATCTCTCTCTCTTTCACTTCATCATTCACTCCTCTCACATTCCACGTTCCCATCCTAAGAATGTCCTTTGTCCATTCCTTAGTCGTCAACGTATGGTCCGTCTGGGTCCGAGGTGCTTTATTCGCTTTTTTAGTTAGTTCTTTTTACGGGGTGAGGCACTAACCCACCACCAACCATTTTAGTCGCCTCGTACGACAAGCAGGGATACTGGGGGAGTATTCTTGAAACCCCCCTACCCCCAGGGGTTGCCAGTGTTGTATTGAAATCGCGCACTGTGAATATATATACAGATGCAATAGATTCACCATGGTGGAGACGTATTCTTAATATCAAGATTAACACTAACACGATCAGCAACATTATTAATAAACTGGTGACGTCTCGATAACTCATTTGTCATTTTCAAATCTACGGGAAATACGGTAAAGCCAAAGTAAACACCATGGCTATGATAAATATACAAAAAAATTTTGACACCAAAGTAAAACACCATGTCTACGATAGAAACACAAACAAAAATCGATTACGATAAGATGAAATATATCATTCTAAGGTAACGTTCGTGAAATATTATTAAGTAAAATGGAAAATTTAAAATAAAAATCATAAATCAGACAATACCCCAGTGGGCACAGCTCGTGAATTCCACATCCTTTAGTCATGGATATTTGGTGAAATCTCGTGTACACCAGTATTCACCAGATTTCTACATCTTTTCCACGTGGAATCTTAGTTGAGAAGTCCTCGTGTAAAACTGGATGAAGAATTCATGTGAATTCTCTCAGAACAGTATGAGATGTACTGTATATGTGGTGGTAGAATTCCCATGAAACAGATTAGTTCCGACTGTGATTCTGCAACATTAGAGCAGTGTGAGTTTGTGCCTTTTTTAGGTATATATGAAAGTAATTATGTAACCTGCCCATTAGCACTTTATAATATTTATTGATTGGAAATTAAGATACTGTACATACATACATACATATACTGTATATGGCAGGTCATGCTGCTGCTGCTGCTGATATATATCATCATCAGCCATTTAGCGTCCCAAACAAAGGCCTCCACAAACTTTCACCATGAATTCCGAATTTTAGAGAGAGAGAGAGAGAGAGAGAGAGAAGTGGTTGTGGATAATTCGTTACCTAAAATGATCATCTCTCTTAATTAAGCGATATAAATAATGATACAGTAGATATTCATGATATTCAAATAATACTTTTTATGTACTTATTAAACATTTTCTTTATTATTATTATTATTTTTTTTTAAACATGCTAAATAATACTAGATCACCAATATCGATGTAAACAACATGCCTCAAACACAGTGTTGCCATGCACGTACAATCTAGCTCTACTTTCTCGCTAGATATAGGGGAACTGACTTTGATCATGTATAAATATTTAATTTTTACATCTAATGATTTTCTATGAATGTTATACTTATTTGAGCCATTTTAAAGGTTATTTTAATATCTGTGGCATTATTCTAGCTATTTTGTCATTCCATCTTGCTACCTATAGCGAAGTTTGAGTATTTTCAATGGTAACCTTGCACAAACATTCAAATTTCAAACCCCGCATTTACCATTCGTACAAAGGCACAGGCTTTGAGGGAAGGTAAGATTCTTGAAGTCCTCAATCAATTTTCAGTATCAAAAATTAATCATATATAAGCTTTAGGTATAAAGACTGTAGTGTGTTGAAGAAATTAGCCTTAAATAAACTGGTCAACTAGACAGGCTTGGTCTAAATAGCCTAGCCTAGCCACATGATGTGTAGGGCCTAGCCTAGCGTATAGGCTAGGCATTACTTCTGTCAGGCGCCTGTATAATGCTAATTTAGGTAGTATTAGTTTTTTGTTAATCACACCCTAGGGGAATTCTAGTCTTTCCAGTGATATTTACTCCTCAAATTAGGGGGGGTTTCATATGTGACATTTTCCTCGCAAATATGTCTTTAGGTGTTTTTATTGATGCGGTAGCAACTCACTGTATAGTCACGGCTTGGGGAGGGCGACCTTAGCCCATCCCTGCCCCCAAAATTATGAGCTTTCACAGTTAATGTAGGTTAGGTTGAGGATTAAATTTGATTGGATTAGATCTGATTTCGTAGGTTAGGTTAGATTAAAAAGCACTTCATTCGATTTTAATTCGTTTTTTTATTTTGTATATGACTTCAACCACATACAGGGATTAGGCCAGGTTAGGTTAGGTAAGATGCTTTCATAGTTCATGTAGGTTAGGTTGGGGGTTAAATTTTGTTGAATTAGGTCTGCTTTGGTTGGTTAGATTAGTTTATCCCGATAGTTGCTATGTACATTATATGAAGAATAGCGTGCGACTGCAACTTACATTGTATGATCAAGCCCTTTTTGTTTTAAAAAGGCATGCTACATTTTTCACCCTAATGTCCACAAATAGCGTACCACGGCCAAACTAAGGTATATAACGAACTCATTTTTGGTTTCCTATTCTTTTCCATGCATGCTTTCATTTACAAGAGCAAAAATTATTTTTGAGAAAAAAAAATCCCTTTTTTTTTATTTTATTTTATGGGGGGATCGACCACAAAACCTAATGCCGCAGTTAACAGGTTAAAAGCACTTCGGTCAGTTTTATTTCCCTTTTTTAATTTCATATGACTTCTACCATGCACAGGGATTAAGCCAGGTTAGGTTAGGTTAGGTTAGATTAGGTTAGGTTAATACTAAAAGGTAAATAATTTGTTCGATTTTACAGTTATCATCTCGTATTTGCTTCAACCCCTTAATGGGAGTTAGGACAGGGTTGGGTATGTGATCATTTGCAGTTGAAAGTATTGTCAGTTAAAATCAAAATATGAGTAAATCCTCCCCCCAGAGAGAAAAAATTAAATTTGTATATATATATATATATATATATATATATATATATATATATATATATATATATATATATATATATATATTTAGTACCAGTTTAAGGATATTATTTCGAATTTGACTTCATCCTATTACAGGCCTTAGGATTTGTTTGCGGTGGAAGTTGTTCCCTTCATGCAAAAAAGGGTTATTTGTTACCTATACTGAAAAAAAAATAAATGCAGTGGGCTCGCACAGTACAAGAGTGGATGGGTGGTCCTGGTCCTCATGCACTTTGAAATTGCGCACTGTGAATACATAATCTAATGGGACAAATTACATATCGGCGGTACCCCCTCATACCTTGACATTTTTTGATCCCTAGAGACATAATAAAGGGAAAATTTTTCAGACATACTGTATACTGCAGATATAGCTACAATAACAAAAATATGGTCTGTCACCTTAACAACAGTAGACAACAGGACTGATGGACGTAAATAATTGCTTTCGAGGCGCGGCAACACATTTAGAGTGCCCCCGCTGCACCACCCCCCGCACCACGTGTGTTTGACAGTTGCCAGTGTTGTATTATTCCAGGCTTTGATGAAGAAATTTATGTCCTGTTGAATGTTATATTTCTTCCAGAATGCAGTAATAGTCATTATGGTGGGGGTTGCAGGTATAGCAGGTGAAGCAGGTATTTGGAGGTGGAGGCGGCTGGTGAGTTGGGGGGGGGGGGGCAGAGGAGTTGGAGGGGACTTTGGCGGGAGAGTCAGGGGAAGTGGTGAGGGGAGAATCCTCCATCTCCTCACTACTGCTCACATTTTCAGCAATTTCCTTCATCTCTCCTTATTTGTCTGCTTCATTACTTATCTTGTCCTGGACGTATTTGCTGTATAAGAACTTAGCATTTGCGAAATAACTGTCATTCAAGTGAATCCAAAAAATTACACTGGTTTACAAAAAATTTGAGACAAGCATGAAATTAGGTGTTCTAACCTAATTTTGGGGTGCTGATTTCAGATTCGAAATCCGTTTTCACTCATCACCTCTAGTTTTTGAGATATACATGTATACATGTATGTGCATGTATACATATATGCCTAGACCCAAAATATTCGCCAAAAATCCATTTACCGTCCTATATTCTTGGAACTTGGTTTAAAATGCGCGCCACAACAAGCTCAAACATGTCAAGCACTACACGCAGAAGGACTGGGGGTCTAGGAGCACTTTCGTGCCTGGGAAACACAGTGCCCAAGAAAATCCTCTGGTGGACATGAACAAGATGCTTCTTCCCCCTCTTCAAATCAAGCTTGGCCTTATGAAGAATTTTGTGAAGGCCATGGACAAGGATGGCGCTGCCTTCCAACACCTGTGCACTCTGTTTCCAGCTCTCAGTTCTGGTAAGCTCAAGGACGGCTTCTTCGTCGGACCTCAGATCCGGGTGGTGCTGAAGGATGAGGTATTTGAGGGGAAGCTCACCTTGAAGGAATTGAGAGCATGGGAAGCATTTAAGGTACCGGTAGTCTGCCATGGCTTCCTTGGTAAAGTGCACTAGATTAAAAGAGCGTGTCGAGAAGTTATTGCAGGCTTATCTGGATATGGGGTGTTGAATGTCTCTCAAGATTCACTTTCTCCACTCCCACCTCAACTTCTTCCCCCAGAACCTCGGAGCAGTAAGTGACGAACATGGGGAAAGGTTCCACCAAGATATTACTAAGATGGAGGGCAACTACCAAAGCAAGTGGAACCCCAGCATGATGGAGGACTTCTGCTGGATGCTCCTGCGCGACATCCCGGAGGCAAAGTACGCCAGATCGTCCAAAAAAATCACTTTTGACTGTCTGTAGTACTATGGTGTGTATATATGCTTATATCCAAGTAATGGTAATATTTAGTTCTGTCAGTGTTCTGTGTCTGTTTTGTTTCGTTCTGTAATATGCCATTTTAATATATGAAATAAACTCACTATATTATAAATATTTTCATTATAATAAAAAAAAGGGATATGTGGAAGCAAAAAAACTAGAGTCGATAGAGCAAAACTGCTTAGAAATATGAATTAAGCGTATCAAAATTAGTCAAAAACACCTATTCACATGCTTGCCTCAGATTTTTTTTTTTTTTTTTTGTAAACCAGTGGAATTATTAAAGAAACTGGATTCTCTTCTAACTTAATGTTATTGCCAAAAACGTTATTGTCGAAGTCGTTATTGGCGAGATCTTACTGTAGAATCCTCTTGAGCACCTTCCCCAAGAGCCTCTAAGTCGCGATGGGCACGTTGTGTGGGGAGGGGGGTCGCTTAGTCAGAGAAAATAGCGGTTTTGGGCCCCTCCTTGCCTCTACCTCGCGTATTATGGGCAAAACTCACGCAGTGAAGGTTTTTTGCTTATTGTTTTTGGTCACTTGCATACTATGCAATTCGCGTACTGTGAACTTGCACACTGTGCGATCCCACTGTACTATGACTAAACTAAAAAAAAATTCCCTGGTTTACTGTACTTATTGTTGTCTTGAAACTAATATCTATGTTTCATTCTTTCAGATAATCTAACACTGTAATTCTCCTACATATATAGAATGCACATACCACGCAGCCATAGCACTCTCCTTAAGAAGATGGTGGACAGCTTCTCCATTTGTCACACAGAACCTATACTGTACATTATTGTTCTTGGTGGTAGCACCTAAGTAGTGTTTTGTTTTTCACAGTGCTCCCAGAGTTTCTGATTAATTGTTTGTAGTCTTTATATTTTCTTTTGTACTCTAAGAGAAGCAATGCATCTGGCTACTGAAACGAACACTGTGCTGATGGTTGTTGGTTGTCTGCTATCCTTATCGTCCTATCTGATCCCCTGTTAACCTTTAGTATACCGTTAAGTTCCCCTATGGCATTTTATTTTTCCCTAATTAGTTACCTTAATTAATTTCTCTGATTAATTACTTCCTTTTTGTCACATAGAGCTCTTCTGCAGAAGGTGGAATCCAGAGCTTTTCACCTCATCAACTCTTTAAGATAGCAATGTGAATGATTTTTCTGTAATACACAATATATAAATTAAACAGCTACTCTGTGTATGTCATGGGGTTTTTAAAATAATAAAGGGTTTTTTAAAATAAATGCTAAATATTATTTAATTGATAATAATATTCAATAATACTGAAGAGCAGAGACAATGATTGTCTTACTAAATCAAACAACGATTACTTTACGCTGGCCTACTTCGCACGATTCTTTCAGAACGAGAATTTATAAACTTTCTCAACAGTACACAGCAGAGACTAATTACTCACAAATGCTGAATTAGTACTGTTAGCCTCTGGAGAAAGTTACTTCACCCCTGACAATAAATAACTAATACTAATAATAATATCAGGTTCTTGCTGATGCTTAACTCCTAGGTGGCACAACGGATTTTAAGTTTAATACACAAAACTGGTCTAAGTACCAATTATGAAAGGCAAACGTTTATGCATGCTAGGAGCTATATGAGAAATAAGCTTAACTGCGGAGAAATGAAACAAGAGTTTACATTACATTAAGCTCAATAAAAAGAACTGTTAAATTTATTGATCACAAAAATAAATTTAACGTTACACTTCAAATGAATTCAGATAAAGAGAACGTACTCACGAGCTAAATCTTACGTCTAGGAAAACACCTTAACTAAACTCTTAAGACTAGGAAAACACAAAAAGGAAATACTGGTCGATGAATGCTGTGTATCACCCAATTCAAGGTGGGAGTTTGGAGGTTTGTACTCAGTGGAGTCTGGGTGCTAGCGACCTCTTCTCTCGCACTTCTGGAGCACCGGACCTCTCTCCGTCACAGCAACAACTGGACTGAATTCAAATGATGTTGGGCAGGACGCACAAGCCACCGGAAGAAGGCGTGGCTAACGGTTGAGGCAAGCAGGGGCGAACAATAAAGAAACAATTGTATCGCTCAGTAGAGCACTTAGTGACGTGCATTAAATCGGTCACTCTTGAAAACAGTGACGAATGTTTTGAAAAGTATACCCCGAAATGGAGAGAGAAACGGTTAACTGAGCGATACACAGTGAGTTTTCCACTAATAGTTCGTGGTTTCTCACAAAAGGGAAATGTCGTGAATTTGGTTCGTGACAGTGTATAATTTTTAAACATACATATACTCTTTAGTATCCAATCTTGTGCAGACTGTTGATGTATTGCACCTTATAGTCAAACTAAGCTTCATGGGTTCCGTTCACCATTAACTATACCTTAATTATAATGATGTAGTTACAGTACTGTATGCAATATATGAATCTTGCAGGATATTTATATAGTTTGCACATTATTGAAAATTAACCCGTTGATAATTATGATGCATCTTGACAGTTTATTTTATCAATCATTAGACAAGTTTATACGACTTAAATTAGGAAGGCTCTCTAGAAATCAATTGGATAAAAATAATTTCCATTCAATCCTTAGATCCCACAAGTTCTTCTCAAGCCGAATAAATTATAGTTTGTATGAGTTAATCGACTTATAAGCTAACAATGCTTTGATGATTGATAAATTTGACAATTTATTGTGGCTAAATTATAACTTTTATTCAGCATAAGAAGAACTTGTTGTTGTTAGGGAGTGAATGTATGTTTTTTTTTTTTTTTTATGCATTTGGTTTCTAGACAGCCTTCCTAATTTGCATGCATGTGATTTATTTCACCAGTCATCACTGTGTATTACTCATGAATTTCAAAACGTCTGTTACACGTGCTTAAATTCTCGTGAAACGAACTATAAAAAAAGAACAGATATCCACATCTTTTAGACATCTCCAGTCCACATCTTTTTCACGTGAAAAATGTGACATTTGCCCACTGGGACGTGTCAAACATTAAAAATAGAGAAACGACGTGGAGCAGTCGTGTTTACCCAGTTTTGACTGTAGGTGGTGAGTGAGGAGTGATTCGGCCAGGAAGCGTATTACCTCGGCACGACACGTGTGAAGAACAGAAAAATCTGATTCGTTTATGGGGTGACCTAAGGTTTCACAGCAATTTCGGATGGTAGAGAAAGGTGGCTTCGATATACGTATACCAGTTCTATATGGCCGTCCCCGATGCTCTGCAATTCTTACTCTTAGTTGTCTTTTAGTTTATCCAACATAAGTCGCATTACAGTGACTACATTTACAATCATAGACAACAGAGGATTGCAGAGCTTCAGGGATTCGGTCTTTAAATTTGAACCATTGTCCGATGGTGGTGCTGGGTTTGAATATTGTTCTAAGAGTTACTTGAGGGTGAAATTCCCTAACTAATCGCGATATATTATTAGGTATGAAGAAGTTTTCTTAACCTAAAAATGGCAGGATACAATACACAGGTGATTTGTTTATTGTGAGTTTAGGAGTAGGTGGGTTACGAATATTATTTAGTTGTCTTCCAAAGGTATTCGTGAAAGAAACTGGAAAACTATTAGAGAACAATGTTTTCGTAAGAAGAATTAATTCTGAATGTAAAGTAAATTAGGATGAACAAATATTATAGGCTCTGGTAACCAGAGTTGACACCAAATTACGTTTAAACTGAATTGGGATAGCTGAGTCGAACTTCGTGGTTATCCTGTGAATGTGGGTTTATGGTATACTCGTACCGAAGTAGTGAAAGAAATAGTAGTTTTTTGAATTAGTATATCAAGAGAGAGAGAGGTTTGTTGTTTTCTTCAATATCAGAGGTGAAATGAATGTTAGGATGCCTCGAGCTTAAATAGTTTAGAAAGAGAGGGATATGAACTGGAGAACTAAACAACACGAATGTATCAACGACATATCTACGGTAAAGGGGAGGTTAGAAATGGGAGGGACATTGCTGTAGCCAGTTTGTCTCATGGAAACACAAAATTGCGTTTGTTAAGCAGGGTCCTAGGGGATTTCCCAACGCCACTCCATGAATTTGCTTATAAGTTTTTCTGTTGAAAATTAAGTGGCAAACTTTAAAAGCGAGAGGTAGTAATTTACGAAACTGATTCATATTAAATCCATCAGTTATGTTTTCATGTTTAAACACTTGATTGGTACAAATGTCTATAGTTTCATACATAGGAATATTAATGAACAGGGACATTATGTCGAAAGAGGCCATAGTACAGTGGTCAACACTGTAGTTACAAATTTCCTTATGAAAAGTAAATGAATCTTTATCCGTATAGCAATTTTTAGTAATAGGGGTAATCATAGGTACAAGAAATGTATATATGTTATAGCTAACAGGTCCAATGGCAGCAGAGAGAATGGGTCAGACTGGGCAGTAATGTTTATGGACTTTGGGGACCCCATACATGACTCCTGGTAGCTCCAGATACGTATAACTTAGAGTACACTTCATTATTAATTAATTTATGAGACTATAGTTTCCTTTGAATGTATTTCTTTGGTCATAGACATGGTGTTTACTCCGGATTTACCTTATTTTCCATAGGTTTGAAAATGACAAATTACTTGTCGGATCGTCACCAATTTATTAAAGATGTTCGTGATGATGTTTGTGTTTTCTTCATATATCTATCTATCTATCTATCTATATCTATCTTTCTATCCATATAAAAAGAGAGAGAGAGAGAGAGAGAGTTTATTACTTCATTTCATACGTCACAAGGCCCATTATCCTTTCCTTTTGTTTTCCTAACTCACCCATTACTCCTTGTCATTTCTTTCACGTCCAGTTGTTGATTCCTTATCTCCTTCTTGCCTGTCTCCATTGTCTTCGTCCGGAAACAAGTCACCTCGGCCCATACCTGTATTTCTTCTGGCCCTAGTCACTCAGGTCTCTAGTTTTACTGGCCCTAGTTACTCCGGCCCTAGGTTAGGTTAGTTTTACCAGACCTGGTCACTCCGGTGGATCGTGATAATACACCTACTGTCGTACATTTCATCCGCGGTCTGTATACAGGAAGGCCGGAGCGACTTGGGTGGGGGGCCGGTCTGACTAAGTTGGGAGGCCGAAGTGACTAGGGTGGCAGGTCAGAGTGACTAGGGTGGGAGGCCGGAATGACTAGGGCCGGTAAAACTAGGGGCCAGGGTGACCTGAAATCCTTCGTCCCAATCAGACTCTTGCACCCCCTCTCCCTTCCTATTACTCTGCTGTTCGTATACCAAATTCGTTTTCATTATATACTTCTATTTTTTCCTACCTATACTGGCCCTCATCCATTCACGGCCTAACTCATCGCTTACTGTTGAATTACTCACACAGTGTCTTCTTATCCTTACGTCCAACAAGTATTCTGATAGTGTTTCCTCCGTTCATGCATTTTCCGGTGCATATAATGATCTGTCCTTTCATCCAGTTAACTTCCTATTCATTGAGTCACATCCTTTTCTACGCCTCTTGACCTACCTTCATTAAGCTGCTCCATCGATCTCTTTGCCAATGTTTTAATCCAGTTTATTATTCTCTTCCTATTCTCCTTCCATTCAATAGTCTTTTCATCTCCTCATCCATCCATCTGTCACGGGGGGATGTGAAATTATGAATTAATAAAGTAGAATGTTACTTGAAAATGGAGACAAGGGAATGACTTGTCAAAATCAAGTAGTAAGTTTTACTTTATGCCAACTTACTTCGCCGATTCTCTAAGGACGAGAATTTATAAACTTTCTCAACAGTACACAGCAGAGACTAATTACTCACGCGTGCTGTTTGTTAGTACTGTTAGCCTCTTGAGAAAGTGACTCCACCCCTGACAATCAATAACTAATGCTAATAGTAATAAACAGGTTCTTGCCGGTGCTTAACCCCTTGATGACACAACGGATTTAAGTTTGATACCAGTTATGAATATTGTAAAGAGTTTGTGCAAACTAGGAGAAACAACTAAAATAAGCTTAATGTGGAGAAATAAAACACGATTCTAATTACATTAAGCTCAAAGAAAAGAACTGAAAATTTATTGATTACAATAAAATAAATTTACGTTATACGAATCTCAAAAATGAATTCAAAATAACAAGGAGAATGCACTCATTCGCTCATTCAAAAGCTAATCGAACTTAAGCCTAGAAAAACGAACAGAAATACTGGTGAGTGGAGGGGACCCAAATGAAAAGACTGGGCGCCTGTGATGAACATCAAACGCTGCAATTTGCTGCAAGCCCACTTCGCCAATTCACCGTCTAGGTGGAGACTCAGGAACTCGCTGTATAATGGAGGCGCTGCTCTCCGCTGGGCACAAACGGTCCTATCCTCAAGGCGACTCAAAGCTGACTAAATTCAAATGGGGAAAAGAGGTAGGGGCTGGCCGTGTTTGCTGGATGTAGCCGTGGCCTAACTCAACGGTCAACGGAAAGAGGGTGAACAATATAGGCTCACATTAAATCACCTAGTGAAAGCACTAGTGTCGTGGATAAGAATGGTCACTTGTGAAACAGTGACAAATGTTCTGAAAACCATCCTGATCGAAGTGAATACGAGGACGGTTGAACTTAGTGATGCCCAGTGGGAATTCCACTAGAGTTCATGGTTTTCTCATTAAGGTACAATGTCACGAACTTATATTAATATGCTCGCACGAATTTGTGACATTACGCCCCATCAAAATCAAATTTATCTTCAGAAAAATTTTCGATATACATACATATAAATCCTAACTCAGTCACACAAGATTCACACTGTAGTGTGTGTGCTATCCTGCTACAAGGGAAAATCACAGTCGCCCTTGAGTGTAAAAACCTCGTATTTACGTTAATGGAAGCAAGCTTGAGGATAAAACTCCAAGACGATGGTGAAAAATCCTGTACTCAGGTCAAACTGAGTGAAAAGTTCGCTACATTTACATTGACAACTAATTGTTACGTAGCATGATGTATGTAATACACGGTGTAGGTGTGACAGTTGTGGTATAACTGTGCGTACGTGTAAAATGATACAATACAGATCAATAGTAAATAGAGACGACGAGGCAGAAGAGCAGAGGCGGCAGCACGCGGCAGAGTCGATGATCAGATTTGCACGACAAAATTGCTACACCCACCAGCTGCAACTGTGAAAGCAATCAAGGTGGAGCATCAAAAGTGTTAATGTGACAAACAATTTTTTATAAATTACATTTTCTCTCTCTGCCTAGTAGTCAGTACTTATGTTACAAAAGGTACACTATTATTTTGTTAATGGATACTTTATTAACCCCTACACCATGGGCATGTTTACCGATGTTTTGCGTGTGCCGCGGGGTTATTGGGGCTCCGACAGACTCTCAAAAAATATTTGCCAAAAATCAGTTATTAGTCCTAGAATATTAAAATTATATATGCTTATGGCACATACCTTCAGCTTTCTCCTGGAATGTTTGTTGAGCCTTCTTCAGTTACCGTAGGACTTGTGGAGACCTCTGAAGTTGGGTAACGAAGTCTCCACTTTACACTTCCCGACAACCCGTAATATGATTACCACAGCCAGATATTAACACTATAAACACTACTCTATAATTTTCAAGTAGTTTGGGATCCATACTCCAAAAAAAAAAACCCACTGTGAAAGCAATGAAAATTATGAGCGCGTCTGACCGCCGCACTTCCGCTAGTTCACTCTTGGTACTCTGTCATTTATATTTCATAAAACCCCTCACACTTTATATTTCTATTACTATATAACACATATATATCTACAGTCTTTATTCATAAGTTTCCTTCAGTAGTATTAGTTTATTGTCACTGTAGGGATTCAATTTCTTTCAGTAAAATACGTAGCATTCACTTTCTCGTCCTGTATACTAGCATTGAGAGTGAATGTCACTTTCATCTTCACTCTCATAACTCATAGTATTCAGACATGCTAGAGTGAAACTTTCACTTTCATTACTCCTAGGGTATATACTCGTATTCTTATAATACTACTCATTTACATTTCTATTTACGTTCTCTATTTTATTTACGTTATTTACATTTCTATTTTATTTACACTGTGTTATGCACTGTCACTTGAAGTAACTTATAAAACTATTTTCCATTGTTCACGTATATTTACTTTCATTACTTTCACTTGCTGTTTACACATTATTTACACATTATTTACAATTCCACTTGCACTGTTTTACTCAATAGATAGATCGTAGTCACTCTTTTATCAATTGTCAGCCCTTTACCTCTTTCCACACGAGGTTTAGTAGGGGGTAAAGGTCACAGGGCCCTTTGCATGGGGGTGAAAAAGGCCCTGAAGTCAGGAAGAAGAACAGACGTACCTCCTCTTCGGAAGATGAGAGAGAACTGATAAGGGAGGGCCGGCCCGGGTAGAGGCCTACTTAGGGGATATTCAGTACTACCAACGTAGCTCTTGAAACAGCTATGTGTTTCACTGAAATGATTGGCAGGAAATCTAGACAATACATTATAAATTAGGTAGTTCCAGGTGAATGTAAATATCACTTAGGCTTCTCCCTTCCCTCCTTATATGTATATTTATTACGAAAATAGATTATATGGCATATTTCAAGGGGAAAAAAACAGCGAAAATTAACGAACGAGTGCACGTGAGGTGTTGTCAGGTGATAATTAGCCAATTCCAGGTGTATAGCACTCTCACTTACCTTATTTCTTTCTTGTATATATTATTTGGTATAAGAATAGGGCATAGGGCTTATTTCAATGGATGAAATCAGTGAAAAATTCCAGGGAAGATTTACTTAGCGTAGCACGGCCGGGCAGGCGAGAGGATAGGGTAATGGAGGGGGGGTAGGGAGGGGAGTCAAGAACGGGGAGAAATGGCTAAATTGTCAACAATGGATGGGAGTACAGATGAGATTAGGAGTGCTGAGTAGTGTTGGACATTGGCAGTACTGATAGATGATACAAGCCCCCACTTGCAAGCCCGGGTGAATTCAAAATAACACAGAATCACAAGAGCGACGTCCCACGGTATGATCCCTTGCTCCCAAGCGTCACGAAAGTGACGCCCCACGGTTAAGGGGTTAACCAGGAAACGTAGTCCTTGGATTGCTCAAATCTCTGAGGACCCCTGTAGTTTACTGGTTAAACCTAGATTATTAACCGGGGAACGTGCCAGTCCTTGGGTTGCCCAAATCTCTGAGAACGGGCAGTTTACTGGTTAAACCTACATAATTAACCAGGGAACGTGCCAGTCCTTGGATTGTCCAAATCTCTGAGAATGGGCGGTTTCCTGGTTAAACCTACAAAATTAATCAGGGAACATGCCAGTCTTGGATTGCCCAAATCTCTGAGAACGGGTAGTTTACTGGTTAGACCTAACACTACACTTATGATTAATAACGGCAAGCTGAGAATCCCTACGCAATCTCAGGCAGGTCACATTTTAACACCCAACGTGGGTGTGAACACTCATGTGGATAATGTGCATTCTCTGGGAATCCTCAGAGAGGACCACAGCTCGAGACACCACGAGGTAATTCAAACACAGCCTCGGATTGTCCTTATGGGGGTCTCAAACTTTCCCTTAACCTATGGTATACATGTATATACAGGTCCTGGACGTAATGTGTCCTGTGGGACCAACAGGCGAGACATGAGGTCTGCACCCACATTACCACTGCCCTCTCTTTCAACTGACTCAGAGATTATGGGTGTGGGTTCAAATGGCACAGGAAAGACATGTCCCTGATTGGTGGTACATTGACACACATTGCAGGAACGCACAAAGCTATCTATTTCCAGTCCCTTTCCTGGCCAGAAAAAGTCAGCACGGATACGGCCCTGGGGTTTCCTTTTGCCCATGTGACCTCCTGAGGCTGAACAATGACCCCATTTTAACACTGCTTGGCAATATTTAGGAGGAATGATTAACTTCAGTCGAACCTCGCCCTGGGGTGTTCGTGACTCACGGTATTGTCGTCCTTGTTTGCGTAAGAACCTGGCTTGACCTCCACGTGAATACTTTATCACTCTACCTTTTTGTTTCTTCTGCATAGCAGCAAGTGTCGGGTCAGACTGTTGTTCTTGGACAACATCTTGACTAAAAATCAGATCTTGCGGCGATGCAATGGTCACCGGGGCGACACAGTTCGGAGCCTTGGCCATGGCTTGTGTTACTGCAGCCAAAGTCTGAGTAGCGTCATCTACAGTGCAACTATACTTGGCACCTGATATGTTGCCTATAATAAGGTCAAAGGTTCTGGCATGACAACTGCAAGTGTCATACCAGTGTAAAATGGAGATGCCACCTGGATACGTGCCTCAGGGAACAATCTCACTGATCCATCAATAAGCTGAACTTGGATCTGTCGACCTGTGTACTCCTCAGGCCGAACTAGACTCTGCCTGACAGAACAACCTGAGGAACCATTGTCTCTTAGGACCTTTACAGGAACGTCTCCCACAAACTCTGGCTGAACAAGGAAGGCACTGTTACCTGTGGGAGGGCTGATGGAGGAAGCAGCCAGCCACTGATGAGGCTGCTGAATGACTGATTCAGCAAACATGGTACCCTGAGAACTAGATGCCTGAGGGGTCGTACTGACTGTCTGGGGAGATGGAGCATTGACCTCCTGCAGAGGAGGGTTCACTGTTGCCGGGGAACTAGTGAACTGTGGGAAAGTACCTGTGCTGCTAGGGACGACACCACCGTACTGCTGTTGAGGAATGAAGGCTGCGTTTGCCTCCTGCCTCCGATACACTGGGGCTGGTGCTGAAAAGGATAATCCAGACCTTTGATTGTGTGGCTGCTCTTGCTGCTGGTTAGGGTACTTGTACTGCTTCCACTCAGGTTTCTGGGTGTTTTGCCCCTGGTCCTTCTGAGGTTTGTTTGGACCTTGGCCATTATTCTGAGAACGACCTTTATGCTGGGGTTCAGTCTGAGATGGTTTCCCAGATTTGTCAGCTTTCCTGTTCCAGGTGTGTTGCTTACGAGTTTGATACCCGTGCGCAGCGAAGAATGCATCAGCCTTCTCCACTATTTGGCTGGCATCCCTTACCTGGCAGATCTTAAGCTGAGCCATAAGCTCAGCAGGCCACGACTTTTCTAGCTGTGTGCGCAGCATAAGGTCAGTTATCCCCTCTTGCATGGGAGGAGTTTCAACTTTCTCTATCCACTCATCTCAGTAAGCAGTAAGCCGATCAAGAAACTGAGCAGCAGTCTCCTTTTCTTGTAGATGCGCCCTCATAAACTGATTCCTGGTGTCGTCAACTGTGAGACCGTACACTTTGATGAGTTTGGCCTTCATCATCTCATATGTGAGATTGTCTCCACGAATTCAGTGGAGAATATCGAGTGCAGGGCCCTCAAACAAGCTAAGAAACTGGAGCCATTTAGCTGCCTCATCCAGTTGGTACAGCTGAGTCATGTCTTCGAAACGAGCTATGAATGGCTCGATTTGCTCGCCTTCCTTGTATGAAGGAAGTTTGATGTGTGGGGTCACCAGAACATGTGCAGGGAAAGTGCTCATGGAGCTTGGGTTAGCTCTCTCAGATGTGTCTGAAGCCAAGGAGTCTCGCTTGAGCTTCAGCATCTCAAGTTCATGTTTCTCACGCGTCTCGCGCTCGGCACGTTCGTATTCTCGTTCTCTCTCTCGTTGTTCTCGCTCATATTTGTGTTGTTCTCTCTCGTATTCGCGTTGTTCTCGCTCGTGTTTGCGTTGTTCTCACTCGTATTCACGTTGAATTCTATGCTCTTCACTGGCATCATTCTCACGTTGCTGCTTGTAACTAGACCGAGAGAGCACATATTCTTTTATTTGTTCGGGGTCAGTAAGCCCCATATCTTTGGCTTCCTGTACATATATATTAGTAGCCATATGCTAACTCAACTAAGGCTTAGTAGACTAAAGACTGAGTACTGACTGCTATTTTGCAGAGAAATGCCAATAATCAAAAGTAAAGAATATAGGCACAGGTTCGTGGTGACCAGTTTTATCTACTTAAACTGGTAAAGAAAGAAAATTGAAAAAATGCAACTGACTGGGAAAACTATTACGCAAAATTAATAGAAATGAATCAATAACCACCAGTAAGACAGTGCCTATAGACTGGAATGATAAATACCTAGGTGTGAGTGAGTGAGTATTATCTTGTTAATAACTTTAGAGCTAGGAGTTAATATCCTGGAATGAGGTCGCCAGATGTCACGGGGGGATGTGAAATTATGAATTAATAAAGTAGAATGTTACTTGAAAATAGAGACACGGGATTGACTTGTGAAAATCAAGTAGTAAGTTTTACTTTATGCCGATTCTCTAAGGACGAGAATTTATAAACTTTCTCAACAGTACACAACAGAGACTAATTACTCATGCATGCTGTTTGTTAGTACTGATAGCCTCTTGAGAAAGTGACTCCACCCCTGACAATCAATAACTAGTGCTAATAGTAAAAAACAGGTTTTTGCCGGTGCTTAACTCCTTGCTGGCACAACGGATTTAAGTTTGATACAAAAGAACTGGCCTAAGTACCAGTTATGAATATTGTAAAGAGTTTGTGCAAACTTGGAGCGGCAACTAAAATTAGCTTAATATGGAGAAATAAAACACGATTCTAATTACATTAAGCTCAAAGAAAAGAACTGTAAATTTATTGATTACAGTAAAATAAATTTACGTTATATGAATCTCAAAAATGAATTCAAAATAACAAGGAGAATACATTAACTCGCCCATTCAAAAGCTAATCAAACTTAAGCCTAGAAAAATGAACAGAAAACTGGTGAGTGGAGGGGAGCCGAACGAAAAGACTGGGCGCCTGTGATGAACATCAAATGCTGCATTTCGCTGCAAGCCCGCCTCGCCAATTCACCATCTAGGTGGAGATTCAGGAACTCGCTGTACAACGGATGCGCTGCTCTACGCTGGGCACAAACAGTCCTATCCTCGAGGCGACTCAAAGCTGACTAAATTCAAACGGGGAAAAGAGGTAGGGGCTGGCCGTGTTTGCCAGATGTAGGCGTGGCCTAACTCAACGGTCAATAGAAAGAGGGCAAACAATATAGGCTCACAATAAATCACCTAGTGAAAGCACTAGTGTCGTGGATAAGAATGGTAAACAGTGACAAATGTTCTGAAAACCATCCTGATCGAAGTGAATACGAGGAAGGTTGAACCAAGTGATGCCCAGTGGGAATTCCACTAGAGTTCGTGGTTTTCTCATTAAAGTACAATGTCACGAATTTATATAAATATGCTTTGCGCGAATTCGTGACACCATCCACCAATTCATCTCTATGCCCATCCATCGTTTAAAATGTCCAACATTCTAATGCCAACATCACTCACTGACTGAAGATCAATTTCCATCCTGATTCAACCTCGCTCAGGTTGTGCCACATTTCTTTGGATGAAAGAGAGGAACAGTGGATGAGAGGGAGTATAAGTGTGTGTGTGTGTGTGTGTGTGTGTGTGTGTGTGTGTGTGTGTGTGTGTGTGTGTGTGTCAGGGAGGAAGAGGGAAGGAACTGTGCATTGGAGAAGAGGATAAATGGGCAACGTTATCCAGGCAGAGGGAGGAGGAGAAAGAGAGGAACAGAAAGTGTTAACAGAAAGTAAGCAGAGAGGCAGGAAGGCGGGGAAAATAGGTTGCAAGGAGGGAAGAAGAAATGAGGAGTGAGAGATCGAAAAGAAGAGAGACACAGGGAGTAAAAAGGATCGGGAACGGGGACATGGTAGAGAGTGCACGGAGAATCGAGATTGAAGGTAGAGAGAATTGGAGGAAGGAAAGGAGAAATGCCGGAGGGAAAAGATTAGAAATGCAAGAGAAGAGATAGATGAGCCGGAAAGAAACAACGAGTGGAAAAACAGGGACAGCAAGGGTGAGGAGGTGGAACCTGGAAGAGGTACTCATACCAGTATGTGAGAATGCCTTAGTTCTCTCCCTTTGTTCAGTGAAGACAAGAGGGAGAAACAGAGAGATTTTAAAGCTGAGGGAATGCAGAAGAAATAGGTAAAAGGAGGACGAAAGGGAGGAAAGAGAAGGATCAGAAGATGTCACGAATGTAAAAAGAAGATGAAAATAAGTAATGAGGTAAGACTATAAGGCAAAGGAATGTGAGTGAAGTAAGAAAAGGAAATAAGGAAGGGTATAAGATAGATAAATAGACAGACAGATGAATGGATGGAGAGAGAGAGAGAGAGAGAGAGAGAGAGAGATGGACGTGGTGGAATTCTACTTATCTATCTATAGCCCGACGCCCTAATCCCGCAAAGGGTGGCCTCAGACAAAACGCCTCCAAGTCGCTCTGTCACCTACCATATGACTACCCTCCCCCAACTCACCCCCCCCTCCCTCATATACCTCTCAACTCCATCCCTCCACCTCATCCTCGGTCTACCCCTCCCTCTCCCTCCTTCCACCTCACCCACATACACCCTCTTGGTCAGTCTTTCATTCTCCATTCTCTCCACATGTCCAAACCACCTCAGTGTATTTCTCCTAATTAAGAGTGGTAATTACAGAGCCTCAGGTCAGGTCACTCCAGAGCCACCACAGGCATACTAAAGGAGGCAGGGCGCTGGCAGGAGGCAACGGTGAAGAGGATGATTGTGAAAAACAGAGATGGGTTTGGTTTAAGAATGAAAATCATTAATATTGTAAGGGAAAAAATTAGTTAATACAAGAAAAGCAAAACGCATAATAAAGCAAAATAAACTTAGAAAACAAAATTTATTAAACGAAGAGAAATAGAGGGAAAATTTAAATGGGTGAAACATAAGAAACTGCAAATTGATAGGAAGGGATAAAAGACAAAATGCATAATTATGGAAGAAGAGGTTGTGGGTGTGAGGGAAAAGTGAAAGTTTTAAAGCACTTTGATATTTACATGGAAGTATTATTAATAATTTTAGCATTTTAGACCACTGAAGATGACATTAGGAAAATGTCGAAACGTCTGGTAATAAAATCCATTATGTTCGTCACGATACTGTGTTTACACATTGATAAAGCCTAAAAAGTAAAAAAAGTAGATTTTCATAATTTTTCTTTTTAGAAGGTTTAGTTTTCATGCAACATGACCAGTTACCTTGGTTTTTCCTCAGCGGGTTTTCATTTATCAGTCGGTATTATCCTTGATACACGTTAGTCTAAAAGGTCGTAGGTCATGAGTCAGGGCATGGTAAACTTAAAGAACTTTGATCAGATTCAAACCAAAATAAAATGACAGGGCAGAAGTTAAGAAAGAAGTTGTTCTGTTTTCAGAAAAAATTGATCAAAGATGAAACGCAAAAGGCAAGGTTAAAATTTCCAACCTACAACTCAAATAGTTTCCAATAGATTATGCCCAGACTTGTTGGAAGTGGCTCTGGACGGCTGATGATGAGGTCAGTCTACTTTGAGAACATGAGGTCAAATGGATAAGGTCACACGGCAAGATCAATCTATTCTTTTAATTAATTTTGTACTAAAGTTATTGAATGTGTTTAAGACACGATAGAATGAAAAGTCTCCAGGCTGAAGAAAAAGAAAGCTAAAATTCAGTATCACAGGAGAGGGTCAAAGGTTTCCCCTAAGACAGGTTGGGGGGCGCAGGTATTAGACTATCCGAATGTCCCGTCTTTTTAATAACTCCAAATGAAATTAATCAGTTCAGAGGGACTTTTCGAAAGAGAAGTGGTTAGTCATGGCCTTCATGAATCTCTTCACAGCTACAATCTTCTCTTATGTTGAGCAGCTCACTAAAAACTCATAGCTCCACACCGCAGAAGCCTTTTTAATTAATCAGGGAAATAACTATAAAAAAAACATTTATATGAAGATGTGGGGATAGCACAGTGGCTAAATCCTTTGTAAGTAGGTCGATGCAGTATAAGCACACACTGACCCGTTTCATACATCCTTTTTTTTATTTTTTTTTTATTCCAAGAAATATATATATTTTTTCAGAATTATTCATGCTTAACTGTAACTAAGAAAAAAAGTGCCGTAATATAGTACATTTATTGATCTCGTAGTGCATAAATGCATCGCACTGTAAGTGAAAGGTTGCGTCTGCATGTGTTTATTCTACTTTGACCTACTTTTTTTTTTGGGGGGGAGGGGGGAGGGCATTGTGTTATTCGTATGTATTCAGTACAGTAATAGGTGCAGTATTAGGAAGAAACTGGGAAATAGGGAAATAAAGGTGGATTGGGGAGAGGTGGGATTAGACTGATGAGGAAGTGTGAACCCGGAGGGAGAAGAATCTATAAAATATGAGAAGACTATGTATGGAGAGAAAGAGAAATAAAAGGGGAGGATGGAAAGATGTCTGTCTATCTTTCTATGTGCCTAGGAGGTTTCCTCTACAACGGGGGGGTAGCCAGACAGGACGACACATTCACCACAATACTCATCCACACACACACACACACACACACACACACATATCTTAACCTCACCGCACCACACCGCACAAGGGTCATCTGTGCTGTGCAATCCAGGGACATCCACAGCAGGTCCCGACAGCAGAGCTGGTTTACTCCTGCTAGATCATTATGGACCCATTCCCTTCCCCGCACCTGACCCAATCAGCTGATCGGACCA
This sequence comes from Coenobita brevimanus, assembly GCF_032717465.1. Classification (NCBI taxonomy): domain Eukaryota; kingdom Metazoa; phylum Arthropoda; class Malacostraca; order Decapoda; family Coenobitidae; genus Coenobita; species Coenobita brevimanus. The sequence continues at coordinate 28,975,344 of NC_137025.1, forward strand.
GATGCGGGAGAGCATCTCGTCAGGGCCGCGTCACTTTTCATGCATTCACAATTTCTTTTCATTCATCCTCATCACGCACAACCACTCTTCCTTTCTCTACAGACAACCCTCTCGCATCTAACGTTTTCTTCACACTGTCCATCCATCATAATCACGGTCTTCCTCTCAGCCTTACACCTGTCATATCAGATTCAGGTATATTTTTCACCAACTGCTCCTTATCCATTCTCTCTATATGTCGAAACCACCGCAACACTCTGCTCAACTCGATCAGCCATCTCTTGGATAACTCTTGTTCCTCTTCGCAGTTCATCATTTCTCATTCGATCCAAATGCGTCACTCCACACATAATTCTCAGACACCTCACCTCCATTACATTTAGTCTCCTCCACTCTACTGCTCCAACATTCCATGTTTCAGCCCCACTTAATGCAGTCAGTACCACTACTCCTTCATACAGCCTTCTCTTTACATGCAATCAAAGTGAACGACAAATTAACACAGGTTTCATTCCACCCAATATCTTTCCTACTTCATTCATTCTAAACTTCACCTCTACATCTATTCTTCCATCCACAGGAAAATGTGACCCCAAATAATTAAATCAATCTACTTCCTCAAGCAACTCACCATTCAAAGCTACATTCATCCTCCTACCATCTGCCAACCTCGTACACTTCATCACTTTACTCTTACTCTCATTCACTTTCAATTTCCTCCTTTCACACGCCCTTCCAAACTCCTTTACCAGCTGTCTCAGTCTCTCCTCTGAATCAGCCACTAATGCAGTATCATCTGCAAACAGCAGCTGACTCCAGTTCCACTCATTACCATCAGCATTCACCAGACTCAGACCTCTACCTAACACTCTCACGTTCACCTCCCTTACAACACCATCCTTATAAATATTAAACAACCAAGGAGACATCACACATCCCTGCCGTAGCCCCACTCTCAGAGGAAACCAATCACTCTCAGTATTTCCCACTCTTACACACGCTCTACAATTTACATAAAAGCTTTTCAGTCCTTTAATAACTTACCACCTAATCCATAAAATCTTAAAACAGTCCACAAAGCCTCCCTTTCAGTTCTGTCTTACGCTTTATCTAAATTCATGAATGCACACATCCTTACCTTTCGCTAAATATTTTTCACGCACCTAACTCACAGCAAACACCTCACCAATGCATCCCCTCCCTCTCCGAAAGCCACACTGCCCATCACCAATCACTCCCTCTGTACCCTCTCTAACTTTCTTAATCAACGCTCTGCTATACACCTTAGCTACAAAACTCAACAGACTTTTACCCCTAAAACTAGTACATTCCTACCTATATTATAGGTGATATTATTTGATGTAATATAAAGTTAGGTGGCACTGTAACGTAAATTGGATGGAATGGTGGAAAGAAACTTGAGGAGGAATGTGAATGCTACCAAATAAGTTGGTATTGTAAAATATGGATGAAACAGAATAACCGTAGGGTACTAAAATAACATCTAACATTACATTTCCTTTCTGCTTCCTCTCCTGCTGCCTCTCTCCCACATTTCTTCCCAGTCTCCGTGGTTGCCTCTTTTCTTTCACTCTTCCTTCCTCCCCATCTTCCTTTCCTCCTCCCTTCCATCCTTCTTGCCTTGCTTCCTCCCCCTCTTTCCCTCCTATCTTCCCTTCCCCCATCTCTCCTCCCTAAATTTTCAGTATTTCTACCCTTCTGTTTTTCTTTTTCCTTAATGTCTACGTCGCTCTCTCGTTCTCACCATTTCTCTCTAAGTGCTTCATTTTTTTTCTTTTCTTCGGTCTATTATTCCTTCAAAATTTCAACCTTCTGTCTACTCACCCTTTCATCTTACCACTCTTCCCATCTTATATTTTTTCCTTGTTAGTCTTCTTCCTTAACAGCTATTCACCTTTTCGTCCTTGTGACATTCATGCTTTCGCCAATTTCCTCCAATTCTCCTTCATTCTTTTCTTTACTTCATCCCTTCCTCCTCTCCTCTCCAGCCTCCCCTTTAAGAACTGGTCTCCTAAAAACCTAATAGCCAATCATCATTCTTTCCTGCTTACATCAAACTTCCATCATCTTCTCCCCTGCTTAATTCCTTCTTTGTCCATGCTAGCTTTATGAGATAATTTCGCGTCCGTCTTCTCTCATCGTTTTCTCATTTAATTTCTTCCTTTCGCCATTTTCTTCCTGCAGTTCTTAACCGTCCATAAAATCCTTCCTTCTTTTCTCCTCTCCCTATGTATGTATTTATATATATATTTATAAGTATACATATATTTATATGTCTATCTATCTATCTATCTATCTAGCTAGCTAGCCAGCTGGATATATAGATAGATGGAAACATTAGAGAATAAACTCCAGCTTCTCACCAGTGTTTTTCCTACCCTCCCTAAAGAACCCATTTGTCAGTGTGGAACATTCATATATGTATTATGTATGTGCATATATCCATGGGCAGGATCCCACTCCTACTTGGCGTGTCCCAAGGTGGCGGATAGGGCAAGGCCTTGTAGATAGGTACTGTCATAGACGACGTGGACCATATAGATATATAAGGCTCCACCGAATATACTGAATAAGGAAGGACAAAAATTATATCTCTCTAGAAAATATGTGGCAGGAAGGTGAGATTATTTGCGTCAGTCCTCCCAACCAAACATGAATTCTATTGCAAGTGATTTCACGGGCGTTCCTGTTAGACCATTGTCTACTAAAGGTCCAGCCGCATTGTCTCCTGTGCTTACAGACAGTGTGCCACTGGAAGTGAGTAGGTAATGTCATGGCAAATTAGAGGCCGGGATATTAAACAAACTTAAATCCATGAAGATCTATTCGCACATTGCAAGAAGCCTTGCAGAAGAGTACAAACTTGATAACTTAATGACTGAATTAAAAAACATTAATTGGGATATTGTACTGTAGGTTTGAGTGAGATTCACAGAAAAGAAGAAAACGTAATTCAGCTCAAAGACAACGACCAAGTATTTTACTACAGAGGAAGACAAAATGAAAGAATTGGTGGAGTAGTATTTCTAATTAACAGAAATTTTCCAGACAACATCGTTCAATTCAGCAGTATACTGAGAGAGCACCATAGACTGCAATTAAACTATGCAATAAATACATCCTGAAAACAAGTATATGCACCGTCTTCTGAAAGCTCAGATGAAGAGATAGAACCATTCTATTGCGAAATATCCCAGATTATGGAAGAAGAAAAGACCACAAATACTATACTCATGGAAGACTTCAATGCGACAAGACTTCAGTGGAAAAAAAAAAAAAAAAAAAAAAAAACTAAATGGAGATGCATGTTTGGGAAAATTTGGGGTGGAAGAAAGGAATGAAAGAGGAAAAATGGTGGTAAATTTTGCTGATATTCATAACATGAGAATAATGAATACATTCTTTCACAAAAGAACAGGGAGAAAATGGACATGGACAAGTCCAAATGGAGAAACAAAGAATGAAGTTGACTTCATTATAGCAAAAAAGTATAACACGATCATAAATGTTATGGTTATCAACAAATTGTATATAGGAAGGGACCACAGAATGGTGGGTTGCACAGACAGATTCAGCTTCAAAAACCAAACAAAGATGATTATAAATAAAAAGATATGCCCCCAAAAAGCAAACAAAAACAAAGCAGCCTTGCGGTTTAGAAATAACGAACAGATTTCAGGCTCTAAATAATGCTGCCTTTGACACTGGTGAGTTGAATGATAGACTAACAAAAGTTCAAAGAGAATCAGTGGAGGTAATGGGGAAACCTAATATAATCAGAGTCAGTAAGTACTCGGAAAGGACACTGGAGCTCACGAAAAGAAGAAATAAAAGTAAAAAAAATGAACGTGAAACAGAACGAGCAAAATGAAATAAACTTATCAACGAGAGAGAGAGAGAGAGAGAGAGAGAGAGAGAGAGAGAGAGAGAGAGAGAGAGAGAGAGAGAGAGATAAAATGAAAGAGAAACATGGAGCAGATCAAAGAAACCATCGAAAAGGGAAAATGTCTGAAACAGATCTGAAGTAAACTGGCACTAGGAAAGCAACAATTTATGTAACTGAACGTCAATAATGACGAAGTCATTAAATGCTGAGATAAGATAGGTTAGAGAGTTGAAGAATTTTACAAAGAACTGTATGCATCAAAGACAAGAGTACAAATAGCTAACTTTTCAGTTGGAACAAGTGAAATACGTGAAGAAACACCAGACAAAGTAAAAATTTCTATTATTAATATGGAAAGAGGGAAGACTCCAGGAGAAGATGGAATAGTAGCAGATTTACTGTTGGATGCAGGAGTATAAGTACAAAACAAGCTCGCCCACTTACAGTGGCGTACCTGAGGGGAGGGGGAGCTGTTTGAAACTGCCCTCCTGGCCCCCAAATGAGGGGGGCCCCCAAAAGCCTTAAAAATTTATATGCTTTGTTTTATTAATATATATATATATATATATATATATATATATATATATATATATATATATATATATATATATATATATATATATATATATATATATATTAACCCGACAGTCCCGGCTGAGATATTAGATAAGTTCTAAGAATTAGGGGGCAAGGTTCCTTGCGGGACCCCCCCTCCAGGAGGGGGGTTCCGCAAAGAACCTAGCCCCCCGGGCCCCCAAATCTCTAGGTACGCCCCTGCCCATTTATTTTATCAATGTATGAAAAAGAAAATTCCCTAAACATTGTTTAATGCAATAGCAATTATATTATACAAGAAAGGCGACTTAATAGACCTTAATAACTATCGAACCATTAGTTTACTATCAATTATTTACAAACTCGTTTAAAGAATCCATACAAACAGAAGAACAACAAATTTGAAAGAAAAGCAATGTGGAGAACAAGAAAGATTAGAGGTGGGTATTTAACTAATGATTATCTACGCACAATGAATCAGCTAATTGAGAAAACTGCAGAATAAAATAAACCACTGTGCTTAGGTTTGTTGATTACGAAAAGGCTTTCAACTTAGTGGAGCACATAGCAGTTATAAATTCATTGCAAGAAAAAGGAGTAAATGAGAAGACTGTAAAACTGTTCGAAGCATATTTAACAAGTGGTGCCAGGCACCACGAACCTCGTCCATCAGCAGATATTTTATTGTTGTTAAATACTGATGCGTTTCTACCATTTAGTGTCAGTGCACATTTGCGCCCAGCATCCTAAATATAGGACGGAACTGAGCATTTTCAAAAGTTGATAAAGGAGGATACCGCTGGGTAGGGACGTTTTACTTAGCAAATGTGAACCGATAAGGGGGAAGGCAGTAGGCTAAGTACCCTTCTAGCAATATTTTTCACACAGGAACCCTGGGAGTTAATGGGTTAAAGTCTATGATAATGGCGCAGATGTTTTCAAGATGCTCCCTCTAAAAATCAATGATCTTGCATTTGACCTTTCAAGGTCACTAAAGATCAAAAGTCATGCCGCCAAATGAAAGCCAATATGAGATTTCCTATATCTTGGTAACAGTAAATATCTCTATCTTCAAAGAGTTTCCAGTTATGGCCCCCCCGATATCCGTTACCTTGAGTTTGACCTTTCAAAATCACTTATGAACAAAGGTCAAAGAACAATGGAAAGGCAAATCTTGCGAATATCATTAATGGACAGGAAAAGATCAACTTGGGTGAGAGAGCAGACTAAAGTCAGACATTATAAAAGTCATAAAATAACAGAAATGGATGTTGGCAGGTCATATAGCAACAATAAGCGATAAATGATAAAACGAGTGGCTGACTGACAGGGACTCTAAAAAATTGTAAAGGTAGCAGAAAAGGGCCAGACAGTAGGTGGAGAGATGAGATAGAGAAGTTGGCAGGCAAAACGTATCAGTGATTGGCTCAGTCAAGAAATTCGTGGGGAAGGTTAGGGGAGGTCTTTGTTCAGCAATGGACTTGCAATGGCTGCTCCTGCTAACATATATATATATATATATATATATATATATATATATATATATATATATATATATATATATATATATATATATTGTTACGGAACAGAGATAGATGATGATCACTTCAAGTGAGAACACCAAAATCACCACTGTCCCGGAAAGTTCCAAGTTCAAAACAAAAGAGTTAGGTAAAATTACAAGTTAAAGTTTAATGCTCAAACTAACAACTAAACATTCAGGACTCATAAGGATAATGTAATGGCAAAAAACAGGTTAAATATATGGTTAACTGCAATAGCCTCTATTAACACGAAATTAGCAAGTATAAATTTATCTAAGTCAGCCCTGATAAAAAGAGAAAACCGGATAATGCTCAGTGAATGGAAGATATTTTATTACAGATACAAAATATTAACAATGGCTGACATCAAAAACTCCACATGAATCACAAAAACCTTACCAGGCCCACGAATTAACATCTTATGCTATACAGTACAAGAAAAAAATGTAATAACACTTATACTCAAATTACACAGCAGCTAGATGGTTGGAGACTTCCAGAGCACTCACAAAAATAATAACAACTGTACAGGGGAGGACAGAGATGTGAACAAAATGAGGAGTAGATCTAAGTGGCAATAACGCAGAGACTGAGCTCATATAGGGGCCGGCAGAGCTTGATACAACTTGTAAGAAGGACAGCGCAAATGAAGCCATAGGGGACAAAGAGTTGACACTCCTGCTCTGAACAACAGAAAGAACGACTTACTCTACTACAAGGGGGAGAAGGGGGGAGTGAGGCAGAACACGCAAGTCCGGTCACTATGGAAGCCACAAGGCGAATCGTGATCAAACATGCAGCACACTGTACGTTAGAATTATACAAAGGATGATGAAATCATAGGCTATGTAACACCTCCCCACAAAGAAAAAGAAATTTACAAAGGAAATTTCTTATTACTCTAAAACAATCTGTCTAAAGTCTAGATAAGCAATCTGCAATAACATTTTCTTTCCCCTTGACATGTTGTATGTCTAATGAATACTCCTGAAGAAGTAGACTCCATCTTGTCAATCTCTGATTTTTATCTTTAAACTTACTAAGGAATTTCAGTGGGTTATGATCGGTATAAATGACTATGGGGTCAAAACCAGAACACAAATAAAATGAAAAATGCTGTAAACCCAAAATCAAGGCCAAAAGCTCTTTCTCAATAGATGATCAGTTCTTTTGAGGTGGAGTGAACTTCTTACTGTAATAAGATACAGGGTGTTCAATACCCTGATCATCCTCTTGCAGCAAAACAGCCCCAGCTCCTGTATCACTTGCATCAACAGCCATCTTAAAAGGCTTAGCATAATTTGGAGTAGTGAGCACTGGCTGAATTAATAGGATAGCTTTAAGTTTGCTGAAAGAGGATTCACAGTTATCGGTCCAGACAAATTTAACTCCCTTTTTCAGTAGGTCTGTAAGTGGTGATACAAGAATTGAAAAGTTAAGAACAAATCTCCTGTAATAACCTACCATTCCCAAAAATCTTTGTAGCTCTTTCCTACTTTTAGGTCTGGGAAGATCACTTATAACCTGAACCTTAGCTCCTGGTGGTGCAATGTGTCCATCACCAATTACGTACCCAAGGTACTGAACTTTAGCTTGACCAAACTCACACTTTGATAAATTAGCTACAAGATTAGCCTGAACCAAACGCTCAAGAAATTTACTGACATGGCATAGGTGATCTTTCCAGTTGTCACTGAAGATCAATACATCATCAATATAAACAACACACCCTGCCAAACCCTCTGTTACAACATTCATGAGCTTCTGAAAAGTGGCTGGTGCATTCTTCATACCATATGGCATTACAGAACATGCAAAAGTCTTTCCTAGTGTTACAAAACATGAGATCTCCCTAGCACGTTCAGTCATAGGTACTTGCCAGTATCCCTTTAACAAATCAAACTTACTTATGTACCTAGCCTTTCCGATCTTGTCTATGCAATCTTCCACGCGAGAGAGGGTAAGTGTCTGTTTTGGTTATCTGATTAACACGTCTGTAGTCGATGCAAAGCCGCTGTGACCCACCTGGCTTAGGGACTAGAGTGACAGGAGAACTCCACTCGCTCTGACAGGGCTCAATCATCTTGTGGTCCAACAGGTAGCCAAGCTCCTTCTGGATGAGAGGAACTTTCACTGGGTTCACACGGTAAGGAGGCAGTTTAATTGGCTTTGCGTCTCCAACATCGACATCATGCATCAACACAGTGGTTCTTCCTGGAGTGGCATGGAACACTTGTGGGTACTCCTGCAGTAATGCCGAAAACTCCTGCCTTTCCTCGGGAGGTAAATGAGAAAGCTTAGTCTGGAGATCATTCATGATATCAGGATTCTTCCCCAAACTATTACTCAGGCTCATGCTGCATAGAAGAACTTCACTTGCAGACTCGGGTGGAACAGCTACAGTGCAGACTGGGTTATTTTCGTCCTGCCTGTGATATAACTTTAGCATGTTGATGTGACAAAGTTACTTGTTCTTTCTACGATCTGGTGTGGCGATGACATAGTTGACATCACTGAGTTTCTTCTCCACGAAATAAGGACCACTAAACTTGGCTTGAAGAGGTTACCCATGCACCGGTAGCAGAATCAAAACCTGATCTCCTGGCTGAAAGTGGCGTAACCTGGACTTCTTATCATACCAAGTCTTCATCTTCTCCTGAGCAGCTCCTAAATTCTCTCTCGCCTGCTGTAAAGCAGTGGACAGCCGTTCTTTGAACTTCATCACATACTCCAGCAGGTTGACGTCATCTTCCTCCGACAGCCAGCATTCCTTGAGTAGCATAAGGGGTCCTCTTACTTCATGGCCAAACAGTAGTTCAAAGGGTGAGAAGCCCAGCGATTCATTTGGAGATTCTCTTGCGGCAAATACAACGAATGGAAGACCTTTATCCCAGTCTTTCTGATGTTCCAAACAGTATTTCTTGAGCATCGATTTGAGTGTTTGATGATATCTCTCAGCGAACGCTCCTTGGGTCTGGGGATGGTAAGCTGAAGACGTGATCTGGGTGATGCCCAACTCTTTCAGAGACTGCTTGAAAACATTTGACATGAAATTTCTTCCCTGGTCTGACTGTACCTCCTTGGGCAGACCAAACTTTGTGAAGAACCCTAGCATTTCCTTAACCACGTTCTTTGCTGAGATATTTCTAAGTGGAATGGCTTCAGGATAACGAGTAGCCATATCAATCAGGGTCAACACATAAGAAAATCCTGAAGAAGTCTTAGGAAGAGGGCCCACAATATCCACCAACACACGGGTGAATGGCGCCTCAAAAGGAGGAATGGGAACTAGAGGTGCAACCTTTTTGGTCTGATTACACTTCCCCACAACTTGACAGGTGTGACAAGACTTACAATACCAGGAAACATCTCTGAAGATACCTGGCCAATAGAAGTGTTTCAAAATGCGTGCCACAGTCTGCCTTACTCCAAGGTGTCCTGCCAAACTGGAATCATGAGCCACTCTAAAGATATCCTGCCTACAAACACGAGGGATGACAACTTGATGTACAACCTCCCATTCACAGTCGGCTGATGCTGTTGGGGGTCTCCACTTTCTCATAAGTACTCCTGACTTTATATAATAACAAGTAGAAGTACCAGCTGACTCTTCCTCACTGCAAGCAGAGTTAGCTAGACCTTTCAACTCAGGGTCAGCAACCTGCAACTCAACCAACTCTTGACGAGACAAATTATCAACACTACGGGGTACTGCCTCATCTGGTGAGTGGTCCAAATTAGCAAGAAAAGTGTCAGCTAGGATAACATCATCATCATCATTATCCTCTAAGTCACCAGTAACTTTAGACTTAGCCCTAGTGACAGCACATGCAGAGAACATATCAGGGACATCACAATCCTGGGCCGCAGTCACGGGCTCACTAGACAACTGAGGAGCTGGACACACTTGACTTCCCCCAATATCATTTCCAAGTAAGAAAGTTACACCTGACATTGGGAGTGTCTCAACCAACCCAACCATAACGGAACCATTAACAAAACCAGACTCTAAATTCACTCTGCACAGAGGGACAGAGAAGTAATTATTCCCTACACCTTGTAAGATTACAGTTTCATCAGAGGAATTAACATTAGAGCCTAGAACACTGGTCAGCATAAGTGATTGGCAAGCACCTGTATCACGATATATTTTAACTGATTTCCTGTCATTACTGTCCAGAGGACTGACAAAACCATCAGACAGGAAATTAGCACATGAACTCTTGAGAGTGTCACCCACGTTACTGCTCAAAAGAGGAGATTCATTATAAGAATTTAATTTACCCCTCAAAGCAGGTTCAGTTAACTCGCTAAAAGAATTCTGGGAACTCTCAAGGGTGGATACTAGACCAATTGACTGAATATTTAGAGACTCCTTTTTGTTCACATCACGCTGTCTCCTAAAACATTTCTCCGTAGTATGAACAAGGTTACTACAATAAGTACATTTACTTTTCTGAAATCTAGAGGTGGAGCTGGTATTTACTTCCTGAGAAACATCATCTTTATTCTCTTTCCTACTACCTGTAATCTGAGTAGAGACAACGTACTTACTCTCAGCTTTCCTTTTTTTTTTAGAATATCTCTTGTGAGTGAGAACATATTCATCAGCTAAAACTGCAGCATCAGACAAATTATCTATTCTTTTCTCATCAATATATAGGCTTACATCATTATTAATACACCTTTTGAAGTCCTCCAGCAAAATCATCTGCTTAAATTTATCAAAATCAGAATTTACATTCTTAGAATTTAACCACTGCTCTAACAGATCTTCTTTGATTTTTGCATACTCAACATGGGATTGCTTATCTTGCTTATAAGTTGTCCTAAATTTTACTCTATAGGCTTTAGGAACAAGCTCATAGGCCTTAAGAATCAAGCTCATAACTACATCATAATTATCAGATTGATCCTGAGGCAAAGATGCATAAGTTACTTGAGCTTTACCGGTGAGAACAGTTTGAAGGAGTACTGGCCAATACTTTTTGGGCCAATTAAAACCTGTAGCTACCCTCTCAAACAACTGAAAATACTTTGTTAAATCAGATTCATTAAAAGGAGGGACAAGTTTAACATTTTAGACACATCAAAATCTTCAGAGCTAGATGATCCAGTTCCACTTTGTTTCATGCGATACTCATGGTCTGCCTGAATCCTAGCAATTTCGATTTGTGTCTGTGCCTCCTGAATACGAGCCTGAGATTCAGCCTCCTTAGCACGAGCCTCCTGCAGGGCTAGCTATAACTTAGCTCTTTCAATCTGCGTTTGCTCATCTGGAGGAGTTACATTAAACAAGCTTTCATTAATCATGTCAACAATTTGATCTTTAGAATGATGAGAGCGAACAGCAATTCCCAATTATTGAACAACAAGCTTAAGTTCATTCTTTGTTCTGTTTTCTACATCACACAATGTTTGCACATTTGACAAAAAATCTTTGGCTTCATCAAGAGTAGTAATAGTAGACATCATGAATAAATCACAGTCACAAAATATCAAGCAATATCCTTATGATAATATCCTGAATATCCTGATAAGAGGTCGCCAAATTTATGTTACGGAACAGAGATAGATAATGAACACTTCAAGTGAGAACACCAATATCACTACTGTCCCGCAAAGTTCCAGGTTCAAAACAAAAGAGTTAGGTAAAATTACAAGTTAAAGTTTAATGCTCAAACTAACAACTAAACATTCAGGACTCATAAGGATAAGTAATGGCAAAAAACAGGTTAAATATATGGTTAACTGCAATAGCCTCTATTAACACGAAATTAGCAAGAGTAAATTTATCTAATTCAGCCCTGATAAAATGAGAAAACCGGATAATGCTCAGTTAATACAAGATATATTATTACAGATACAAAATCTTATTAACAATGGCTGACATCAAAAACTCCACATGAATCACAAAAACCTTACCAGGCCCACGAATTAACACCTTATGCTATACTGTACAAGAAAAAAATGTAATAACACTTATACTCAAATTACACAGCAGCTAGATGGTTGGAGACTTCCAGAGCACTCACAAAAATAATAACAACTGTACAGGGGAGGACAGAGATGTGAACAAAATGAGGAGTAAATCTAAGTGGCAATAATGCAGAGACTGAGCTCATTATATAGGGGCCGGCAGAGCTTGATACAACTTGTAAGAAGGACGCGCAAATGAAGCCATAGGGGACAAAGAGTTGACACTCCTGCTCTGAACAACAGAAAGAACGACTTACTCTACTACAAGGGGGAGAAGGGGGGAGTGAGGCAGAACACGCAAGTCCAGTCACTATGGAAGCCACGAGGCGAATCGTGATCAAACATGCAGCACACTGTACGTTAGAATTATACAAAGGATGATGAAATCATAGGCTATGTAACAATATATATATATATATATATATATATATATATATATATATATATATATCTCCAGATGCCTTAATCCCGTAAGGGCTGGCCACAGACAAATCACCTCCATATATATATATATATATATATATATATATATATCCCGATGCCTTAATCTCGAAAGGGGTGGCCACAAACAAATCGCCTCCATGTCGCCCTGTCCCCCGTCATTTCACTGCCTTGCTCCCTACTGACACCCCTCTCTCCTATATACCTCTCCACTGCAGCCCTCCATCTCATCCTTGGCCTCCCTCATCCTTTCCCGCCCTCCACCTCACTCTCATTCACTCTCCTCGTCAGTGTCTCACTCTCCATGCTCTCCACAAGGCCAAACCACCTCAGTGTGATTCTCCTAACGCTTCCAATCACATCCACATCCACACCTCAACGCTCCTTCACATCATCATTCGTCAGTCTGTCTCTCCATGTGACTCCACATGCTCATCTCAAATAACTCATTTCCACTGCTGTCACACTTGACTTCTGTCCCTCCAACAAGGTCCAAGCTTCACTGCCATAAGTTAGAGCTGGTATTCCAATATTGTCATGCAGTAACTTTTTCACTTCCATGTTCACTTCCCTGTTTCTTATCACTGCCTTCAAGGAACCAACAACTTTTCTTCCTTGTTGTACCCTTTCAAGCACTTCATCCTCCAAACTTTCATCCTTACTCATCACACTACCCAAAAAATTAAATACACTCACATTTTCCATTTTCTCCTCATCCAACCTCACTGTACATTCACCTTGAGTACGCTTCTCTCGAAGACCATAACTTTACTCTTCCCAACATTCACCTTTAGATTCCTTTTCTAACACACTCTCCCAGACTCATGCACTAAGCCTTGCAGCTCCCCTTCATCTTCACTTAACAGTACAGTATCATCTGCAAACAACAGTACAGGGAGTTTCCAAACACTGCCCTCTCTCATTAGGGCCACTCCAACATCCACTGCCCTACCTTGAATCTCTTTTATAACCCCATCCATATACAGATTGAACAACCATGGAGACATGACACTTCCCTGTTTCAATCCAGCCTTCAAGTAGACAAATTCACTCATATCACTCTCCACACACGCTGCAGCCTTAGCATCCTCACACATGCTCTTCACAGCATTCAACAACTTCCCATCTACTCCATATATTCTTAATACTTTCCACAATCCTTGTCTATCCACCCTGTCATATGCTTTCTTCCAAATCCATGAAAGCCGCATACAACTTCTTTCCCTTCTCTAGAAACTTTTTCTCTAAAATCTAAGAATGAATATTTGATCTACACAATCTCTATTCTTCCTAAAATCTCCTTGTGCTTCTCCAACTAATTCCTCTATTATTTTCCTAACTCTGTCAATAAGTATCCTACCATATACTTTTCCTATTACACGATGAAGTCAAATGCCCCTATGATTACCACACACTTCTTTTTCCTCTTTTCCTTTGTACAAGAGATTAATTATACCTGACTTCCAATCCTCTGGGACTCTACCTTCCTCCCAGGCCAATCTGCACATCTTCCACATCCATTTTACTACTATCTCTCCCCCATGCTTCAGTATCTCACTACACACTCCATCCATTCCTGGGTCTTTCTTCATTGCTTCCAGAACTTCCATGCTACTGATTTCTTACTCTCTTTTTAAGTCCCTCCTTCTCCCAGCCATTCGCCAGCCACTTACACTCGCATTCCTTTCATTCATGAGGGAGGTGGTGGCTGAATCGGTAGAGAGGCAGCCTGCAGTCCTAATGGACCCAGGAACGAATCCAGGCTAGGACAGGGAACAGTTTAAGGATCTGAATTTCCTAAAAAAAAAGACTTTCCTGATCTACCAGATGACCCGCCAACATGTCGTAAAAATACCCTGACTAATACTAATACGCCAGTCCTGCATTAGACAGCCCTAGCATGTATTCAATATGGATGGTGGGTGTTAGCGCCGAAGTGGTGACATGTGGAGGTGTTGGAGGACTACTGGCCCTTGGGATAGGTCACTGCCCCCGTGAAATAGGTACTGAAGCCTTTGCCCAGAGTCGGAAACTAAAAAAAAAAAAAAAAAAAAAAAAAAATCTATGTTCAGCAATTCCTTAAAGTGTTCCCTCCATCCTACTCACTTTTTTCTCCCATACTCTCCACAAGTAATGTACCATTTTTATCTTCCACTCCCCCGACTAACTTCATTGCCTACCATGTCTAACTCTACCTCTTTTCCAGAACATTTTCTTACATC
>NC_137025.1:28994991-28996455 GCF_032717465.1 Coenobita brevimanus
CTCTGGACCCAGTCTTGGAAGGGCCTATATCAGAGCCTCATGCTCAGAGAGCAAGAGGTTGAGCTCTGAGTACGTTATCTATCTATGTATATCTATATATATATATATATATATATATATATATATATATATATACAGGTAACTCACACTGTTACTATCCTGCACAGGCAACGCATGATGCCACCATGGTAAGGGCTGGGATACATATACGAACAACATGTGATTAAAGAACCATTAATATAACTACAAATTAACGCAGGAGAGGCCATTTGTCTGAATCTGGACTTTGAACGTATCCGCAGCGCGGTTTGTTTTGATTAAGTATGTTTCAAATCTAGACTGGGAAATTATTGGTGAGTGAGACATTAGAGTACAGTTGGACATTGTCCCGTATCAGCCTCCTTTGCTCTGTGAATAATTACTAAGCGATCATCTATTCGTTGTGTTGAGGGATGGTAAGCCTAGGCTTTCTCGTGGTGCTCTCCAGTTGCTGAGAAAGTGAAAGTTTTAGATCAGTTAAGGGTCAGATACATGTCTGTAAGTGGTGTAGCACGTGCAGTGGGACGAAACTGGTCCAGCATTCTAGCACAAGTGGAGGCCAGGAGGAGGTTGGTAGTAAGTTCTACTCTCATTGACCCACATGTCAGCGAGAGTGTGCTTTTTCCACAGGGACAAAGCCCTGGTGAAGACAAGAAAGGCTCTGAGTGTCTCATTGGAGAATATATGGTGCCATGAAAGGAAGAGTTCCTGTGGTGTGCCACATTGTCTGAGAAGGCTAAATCCCTCTTACATTATTCTTTTCAGAGGCTGAACTTCTTGTGGAGAATCAAAAAGAGGAGTTCACTGCCAGCCCTGAATTGGTGTATTTCAAGAGGCGCTTCAACCTTAAGAATATCAGGAATTCTGGTGAAGCTGCCTCTGTTGACATCTGGGCCTGCTTCAAGAATTCCAGAAAGAACTGCGGAGAGATCATCATGGAGAAAGGCTACCATTCCAGAACAGATTCAGCATGGATGAAACGGGCCTGTTCTGGAAAAAAATACAACAGGACTTATCTGAAAAAAGCAGGAAACAAGAAGCACCAGGGTTCAAGGCCTTTGGAAAAAAGCTGGATGCCCCAATCATGTTGCTGGTACTGCCAATGCCTGCAGGACATATGCTTAAAGCAACAGTTGTCTATAGAGCGCAGAGACCTCAGGCACTAAAGGGGAAGAACCTGAACCGCGCACCTGTACTGTGCATGTTTCAACAAAAAGGACTGGGTGACGGACCTGCCATCAGCACAAAGACCAAGCCAGCGCTACTAGACTCTCGGATGTCAAGGACTGCCTCGAGAACAAGAAGTTGCCCTTCAAGGTCCTGCTGATTATTGTGTAATGCCCCAGGCCACCTACAATCCCTCTGTGTACGTGAATGAGAATGTTCGGGTTCTTTTCCTTCAGCCAAACTACTAGCTTCGATACT